>NW_023661785.1:0-15000 GCF_015228065.2 Penaeus monodon | reverse complement strand
AGATGGATAGAAATAGATAGAAATAGATAGAAGAAGATAGATATAATATATGATTATATATATTTTAAAATATATAAATAATATATAATAAATAATATATTAATTTAATATAATTATATATATAATAATATATATATATAATATTAATATTCTTTTAAATAACATATTAATATAATATATATATAAATATAATATATATTATAAAATATATAAAAATATAAAATATAAATATATATTAAAAATTTTATATTAATATATTTATATAATAAATTAAATTTTTTTTTTTTAAATAATAATAATGGGCGTTTATATAAATAAAAGTAAATTATTAAATAGGTTTTATAAATTTTTATATACGTATAAATTATATATATATATATATTATTTTATAAAAACTTATATATATATTTTATATATATATATTTAATAATATAATATAAAATATATATATATATAATATACATACTGTAAAATAAGCAGCGCACACCTATTTTTTATGATAATACTACAACCAAAACAGAGACACACCACAAAAACACCACACACACACACCACACACCACACACCCACACACACACAATTTAACACACACCACACCACAAACACACCACCCACCACAAATAAATAAATATATATATATATATATATAAATAAAAATTATATATATTTATATATACAACACACAACCCTACATATATATATATAATATTATATATATATAATATAATATTATATATATAATATATATATATATATTAAAAACGGATCCCAAGAGCCCAGAAAGCGAGGGGGGGGTTAACCCTTTTGGGTTTTTTTTTTATTTATTTTTTTTATTTTTTTTTATTTTATTTTTTTTTTTAGAAATTTGACAGCATCCCTATTAACAGTTAGTTCTAGTTTTCCCTTTTTATTCAGTTTTAGCCGGGGGAAACCCATGCTAATGATGTTAAATCACCTTATAATTGTCATTTTTCGAATTTGCTTTTCTGTTCCTTCCTCCTTGTTAAGCTGATACACTCAGAGGCTGCGCTTGATGTGGCCACTTTTTTCATGAGAGGTTGAGTACCCGGAGTTGGTATAGAAACCAGATATAGATTTGGCCGCTACAGGAATACTTTTTTTTTTCGTCCGATATATGTTAACCCGTATAGGGCCTTAACCATATTCATTAAGGCAGTTCTTACGACGGCTTAGCTATACTGGCCCAATCTGGCAATTGAAAAAGGCAGTTCTATGTCGGCTTTGAGATATTGGCCCTATATTTGGTCATCTGATACAGTGCAAAACATGGGCAATGATGAATAGGGTCACAAGGCGTATTCTTCAAAGCAGTTCCTTTGTCGGCACGTATTCATTATAGTAGTCCTATGTCGACTTAGAAATATTGCTCAGTGTATAAATTTTGATGCAGGAAAAAAAATCAACACTGCACAAGGTCAACAGACGTGTTTATTACGGCAAATGCCATGTCAGACTTTCAGTACTTAAGGCCCGATATTTATAGTCGATTTAGAGCCAACATTTGCAACATTATATAGGGCCAAAATACATATTCATTACGGAACTTTCCTTATTAACTTTAGGGTATTATTTCAACTTTTGGGTATTATATGTAAATATATGCAAGCAAACCCATAGAATGTCTATGGTAAATTACTGTGATTCTCTATCGAACAGTACTGGAGATCTGTAGAGGAAAATGTACGCAGAGAAGCACATAGATCTGGCTTGTGATTAACGAATGGCAGTTGACAAACAGTATAAAGAGGGATCACCATGTGGTTTGGTGGCAATGAATTACACTGTTATCAAGTTTATAATCATGTCAAACAAATGGAATAAAAAAGTCAGAAGAAAAAAATGTATGTATGGGATGTATTTACTGGGTGGAAATGGTAATAACTGTGTCAGTTCAAGACTTCCAACTGAAAGATTCTTACCTCACTTTGACCTAACACTGACAATTTTTCATGCAACAATGATAGTATAAACTGGTTGTCAATACATACTTGTCTCCAAAGCCCCTGTACATGAATCTGTACAGGGGCTTTCAGGTCTTCTGCCGCGAATGACCTTAGCTGTTGCGTGGCCGATAATTTAAAATAATCAGTCAGTCAATCCAGAAATATTTCTAGAAAAACTAGGCTGGTGAAACAAAATTTGCCATGTTTGGGGAGTTATTAGAGATTATGATCAGTCAGTACAACTTATTTTGCTGTTTGACCCTCGGACACTGAAACACTTCGAATTTCAAGTTAGAATAAAGCCAATTTTTGGAATATTTACGAATGTGAATATGCTTTTAAAGAATATTTTGAGTGTGCTTGGAACACTGTTGGAGATAAAATCATTTCCATTTTTCTTAAAATAAATTGTGCTGGAATTCCTCTAAAAGTTTGATTTTAATTGAAGAAGTTACTTTCAAACTTTGTCCTGTTGGTAAAAATTTGGTAATTCAAAACCAAACGGTGTGAATGAGTTTTTAAGAGTTGAAGTACAAACTCTACAGAGAGCCTTTAGTTTTAAAGGTAAAAAGGTTATGTGATGCTCCCACTCAGCATTTTTTTTTTTATGCATTAAATTTCAAAGAGGCTATAGTAGCTGTGAGAGGTGTCAACAACATGGTCATTATGAAAAGGCAGTTACATATTCAGAGAGAGATGCACAGGCAAAAACTGATATAAATTTTGGACAGTGATCATTACATACGTTAAAGTCCATTACTTCAACTCAGCCTCCGGGCTAGTGCAGTGGTAACGTGTCGGTCTCTCATCCGAGGGTTCGCTCCCCGCCCAGGCGCGAGAAGTTGCAACTGTCGCCTGGAGATTACTGCTGTGGCTGGGCACCACGGAGGGTAAGGACTAGGTTCAGCTGAGTCAGCACCAGCTGACACACGTCAGTGAGTCGGCATTAGTCGACACAGGCCGGGCTCCCCTAATGGCATAGCCCGGGCGAGGTTAAGCTTCGCATATTGGACTTATCCTTACTTCAACTCAGTACGAGGCTTTTAACTCAATTTGTGTTTGATTCAATGCCTTTTCTCTTTTTAGAAGTCATGAGGAAATTTATTCTTTGGTTAAAAAGTCCATTGCCAACAAAGACGGGGTATTTAGAAAAAATTTATCGGTAAAATTAAAAAAAATTTGGCATTTTAAAACCCAAAGGGTCTTTTCAGTATTCAGACGGGAACAAAGTTACAAAATTTTAGAAGATCATTTTTTTAAAAGGGGCCAGTTTCTTTATCAAAAAATATTGATGAAAACCATGTACAAAACCTTTCTTTCTTAGTATATATCCAGGTTAAAAAAAAAAAAAATTTTTTTTTAAAAGAATTTTGAGGAATTGTGGGAAAGGTAGGAAATTGCTACCCCGCAATTTTATTCATTGACAAAATGTAAATAGTTAGGGATTTTGTTTAAAGGGGGGGTTCTTTGGGTTTTTTTTTTAAAATCTTTAAGGAAAAATTTTAAAAGCCTTTTGAAAAAACCTAACTGCCCCCTCCTTAAAGTTGTCAAAGAAAAAAATGCCCCAAAAACTTAAAAAAATTATTCAATTGAAAAAAGATCTTTTAAACCCCCATTTTTAAATTTTTAAATTTTAAAAAAAAGATTATTGGGTTCGATGATTGTAAAAAACCAAGGGATAAAGATCAATTGTGAAATGGGGAAAGGAAAAAAAAAAAAAAATTTTAGTATGAGGGAGATCATGATATATATCAAGTTTACTAGTTATATATGTTTCTTTACAATTACCCTGAAAAATCTAGTTTCTTGGGAATTATATTTTTGGGCCCAAGGAAAGTTAAACCATGAAGAAATGTCTCTTAAGATAGGAAAGAAATATTTATTGTTACCTTTTAAACATTTAGTAGGGGGAGCTTTCCTTTTAATTTCACACAAATTTCCCCAAACGGTAATATTTTGCCTAATTTAGATATAAAAGGCTTTATTTTTTTCCCTAATAATTTATCCCTTTTTTTTAAAAATAAAAAAAAATGAAAGAAAATGCATGGTTTGTTCCTTTAAAAGACCCAAAACTGTGCAGCTTTTTTTCCCAAAGGGCCATGTTCAATACAAGGGTGGGGTTTATATATAAATATATATTTTATTATATTATATATATAATAAAATATATTTTATATATAAATATATATATTATAATATTTATATATATAATATATATATATTTTTAAATTTTATAAACAAAACACAGTGTATATGAACATGGTTTGGAAAAAAAACAAGCATCCCCACATTTTTAAAGGGTTTTTAAAGGAAAAATTTAAACCCATCCCATTTTCTTTCTTTTGGGTTTATTGAAAAAAAGCATAAATATATTAGAAAATAATATGCCTTTTATATCACTATTAAGGCAAATTTTACCGTTGGTGTTTGGTAAATTTAAATGGAATGCTCCCATAAAAATGTTAAAAGGTAACAATAAAATTCTTTTCCCCAATATCTTAAGAGCACTTTACTTCAGGGTTTAATTTTCCGGGCCCAAAAACAAATTAAAATTTACAAAGGGAAAAGTGTTTTACAGGAAAATTGTAAAGACACTTTTAAAAACTAGTGTAAATTAATAATATCATGATCTCCCCATACAAAAATTTTTTTTTTTTTTCCCCTTTCCTATTTCAAAATTTAAATTTTTACCCCTTTGGTTTTTTAAAATTTCAGTCGAACACAATAATTTTTTTTGAAAAAAAAAACTTTAAACTGACTACATAAATCGGGTTTAAAATTAAATTTAATTTATAATTTTTGGGGGGATTTTTTATTCTGTTGAAAACTTAAAAGGAGGGGGCAGTTAGGTTTTAAAAAGGGGTTTTTAAGGGATTTTTTTAAAGGGATTTTAAAATAAAAACCCCAAAGACTTTATCAAGAATCCATAATAGTGACTTTTTTGTCTTTATGAATAAGATTGCGGATAGCAAATGCCTACCCCCCGTAAAAATTCCTCAAAGTTTTTTTAAAAAAATTTTTTTTTTTTCCAAACCTGGATAGTATATAAGAACGAAAGGTTTTTACGGGTTCACCCAATATTTTTTTGATAAAGAAACGGGGCCCGGGGTTTTAAAAAAATATAAATCATTCAAAATTTTCTGAAACCCTTTGTTCCTTTTCTGAATACTGAAATGACTTGGGTTTTTAAAACTGCCATTTTTTCTAATTTTCCCGATTTCTTCTAACAAACCAGCTTATTGGCAATGGATTTTTTAAAACCAAAGAATAAATTTCCTCATGGATTTTCTAAATGGAAAAAGGCTTTTAATCAAAAAAAAAATTTGAGTTACAACCCGGGTACGGAGTTGAAGAAAGGATAAGCCCAATATGCAAAAGCTTAACCTCCCGGGGCTTTCCATTGGGGGAGCCCGGCCTGTGTCGACAAATTTCCGATCACTGACTTTGGTAAGGGGCTGACCGGGCTGAACCTAGTCCTTAACCCTCCGTGGTCCCCCGCCCCAGCAGTAATCTCCAGGCGACAGTTGCAACTTCTCGCGCCCGGGCGGGGAGCGAACCCTCGGATGAGAGACCGACACGTTACCACTTTCACTAGCCCCCGGGGGTGATTGAAGTAATGGGCTTTTAAAGATGGGAATGAAACACGGGCCAAAAAAATTTATATCAGTTTTTTTCCTGGCATCTCCCCTTGAAATGTAATGCCTTTTTTATAATGACCATGTGTTGACACCTCTCACAGAAAATAGCCTCCCGGGAAAATTTTAAAGCATTTAAAAAAAAAAAAGCTGAGTAGGGCATACTAACCTTTTTTTCCTTTAAAAAATAAAAGGCTTTTTGTAAGAGTTTTATTCAAAATCTTAAGAACCATTCAACCGTTTGGTTTTGAATTTCCAAAATTTTTTACCAAAAGGAAAAGTTTGGGAAAATAACTTCTCAATTAAAAAAACTTTTTGAGGAATTCCAGACCCAAATTTTTTTTAAGAAAAAAGGAAATGATTTTTTCTCCAAAAAGTGTTTCCCAAGCACAAATCAAGATATTCTTTTTTTAAAAAACATATTCACATTTGTAAATATTTCCCAAAAATTGGCTTTATTCTACTTGAAAATTCCCAAAAGTGTTTACAGTGGGCCCAGGGTTTAAAAAGCAAACTAAAATTGTAATGACTGAATAATCTCTAATAACCCCCAAACATGGCAAATTTTTTTCACCAGGGCCTTTGTTTTTTAGAAATATTTCTGGATTGACTGAATGATTTTTTTAAATTTTCGGCCCCGGAAAAGCTTTAAAAACATTCGCGGCAGAAAACCTGAAAGCCCCCGTACAGATTCATGTACAGGGGGTTTGGAGAAAAGTAGTATTGACAACCAGTTTTTTACTATTTGTTGCATGAAAAATTGGCCCGTGTTAGGTCAAAAAGGGGGGTAAGAATCCTTTTAGGGGGGAAGCTGAAAAATGAAACAGTTTTTACCATTTTCCCCCCAGTAAAAAACATCCCCTACATACATTTTTTCTTCGGGCCCTTTTTTTTTCCTTTTTTTGACATGTTATAAACTTTATAACAGTGAATTTAAATTTCCCCCAAACCACATGGTGATCCCTCTTTATTTCTGTTTTTTAACTGCCATTTGTTAATCACAAGCCAGATCTATGTGTTCTCTGCGTACCTTTTTTCTACAGATCTCCCGTACCCGTTCGAAGAGAATCACAGTAATTTACCCTAGACATTTTTTAGGGTTTGGGTTGCATAAATTTACCCCTAAATACCCCCAAAAATTGAAAAAAATACCCTAAGTTAATAAGGAAATTCCGTTAAAGAATTGTAAATTTTTCCCCATATAATGTTTCAAATGTTGGCTCTAAATCGACTATAAAAAACCGGGCCCAAATACTGAAAGTCTGACATGGCCCTTTGGGCCCTAAAAAAAACACGTCTGTTGACCTTTGCCCGTGTTGATTTTTTTTTTCCGCATTTAAAATTTATTTAAAGAGCCCAAATTTTTAAGTCGGGGGGGGGCCCCTAGGAACTACTATAATGAATACGTGCCGACAAAGGAAATGCTTTGAAGAATACGCCTTGTGGGCCCATTCATCTTGCCCCTGTTTGGGACTGTACCCGATGACCAATATAGGGGCCCAAATTCCCAAAACCGACTAGAAAACTGCCTTTTTTTAATTGCCCGATTGGGGCCAAATATGCTAAGCCCTCGTTTAAAAACTGCCTTTAAAGGATTGGGTTTTAAAGGCCCCATTTGGGAAACATTTTATTTGGACGAAAAAAAAAAAATTTTTCCTTTTAGCGGCCAAAAACTATATTGGTTTTATACCAACTCCGGGTATCAACCTCTCATGAAAAAAGGTTTTGGGCCCCAATTTAAGCGAAACCTTGAGTGTATCAGCTTTAAAAAAGGAGGAAGGAACAGGAAAAAAAAATTCGAAAAAAAAGACAATTATAAGGATGATGAAGCATTTATTTGCATGAGAAAACCAAGGTAAAACTAAGAATAAAAAGGAAAACTAGAAAATAACTGGTTTAAAAGGGATGCTGTCAAATTTCTAAAAAAAAAAATAAAATAAAAAAAAAATAAAATAAATAAATAAATTAAAAAAAATAAAAGGGGATAAAAACCCCACCCCATCCGTTGCTGGCTCTTTTATCCGCCCTTTTTTAAAAAATATATTATATATATTTTAGATATATTATATTTTATAATAATATATATATATATATAATATATATGTGAGTGGTGTGTGTGTTTTATATATATAATATATATATAATATATATATTTTATATTAAAATATAAATATATTAAAATAAAATTATGTGTTGTGTGTGTGTGTGTGTGTGTGTGTGTGGGGTGTGTGTGTGGGGGGGTGTGTGTGGGGGTGTGTGTGTGGGTGTGTGTGTGGGGGGTTGCACTGTGTGTGTAGGGAGGTATAGATACAAAATAATAGGTGGGGCGTCGTTTTTTTCAACAGATGTATAATAAATATTTTAAAATATAAAATTAATTATATTATATAATATTATTTTAATATATATATTAAAATATATATATATAATTTTAAAATTATATATATTTTATATATTATATAAAATATACGTGTATATACATATATTAACACACATAATATATACATAATTTTTCATGTATATGTATATAAAACACATGTTTCCCTATTATATAATTAATATATAGTAATATAATATATATATATTTTTATAAAATATATATAATATATTATATATATAAATATATAATAAAATATTATAAAATTTTAATATATATATATAATATATATTTTATATATATATATTATGTATAGTATATACAGTACATATAATATATATATATATAATATATTAAAAATTTATAATTTATATATTATTTTTTTTATATTTTAAAATTTATATATATATATATAAAACATTATATTATCCTATCTATCATCTATCTATTATTATCTATCTATCTATCAATATATATATACATATCTATTTTTATCTATCTACTATTATTATCTATCTATCTATCTATCTATCTTTTTATCTATCTATAACAATATTAATATATATTATATAATATATATATATATATATATTATATATTTAATAATACAATACAACATATGTATAGTATATGTATAACTGCACACCACCACACACACACAAAACCCAAAAACACACCACATAATATATATATATTATATATATTATATATTTATATATATTATATGGAATATATAAATATTATTATATAATATTATAATATATATGTATACACACACAACACACACTCACACACCACACAAACACCACACCACACACACACACCACACCAACACAACACACACACACACACACACACACACCACAACACACAAAAATTAATTATATATATATATATTATATATTTTATATATATTATATTATTAATATATAAAATTTTAATATATAATATATTATATGTATATATAGTTGTATATATTGTAAATATATAAAGTTTTTTTTACCCTTTTTTACCATCATGTATAATATATATATATATAATATATAATATATATAATATATTATTAATATATTTTATATTTATTTTTTATGTGTGTGTGTGTGTGTGTGTGTGTGGTTTGTGTGTGGTTTGTGTGGTGTGTGTGTGTGGTGTGTGTGTTTGTGTGTGTGGTGTGTGTGTTTGTGTGTGTGGTGTGTGTGTGGTGTGTATGGTGTGTGTCGGAATATATATTTTTATCTATCATCCATATATATATTTTAAAATTATATATATATATATATGTATATATATTTATTTATTAAATACACACACACAACACACCACAACACACATATATATAAAAATATTATATATATATATATCACACACACACACCACATATAAAAATATATATTTTATATAATTATATATTATATATTTATTTTATATTATATAATATAAAATTATGATTTATTTTAAAAAAGTGTGGTGTTTATGTAATAAACACACAACACAAACACATACATAATACATAAATACGTACATACAACGTCAACATACATGCCATAATACAAAATTTACATACTACATACATACATACAACAACTACCGCACAGACACACAACCACCCACACAACCACAAACACACACCACACACACACCAACACCACACACACACACACAACGCACAGACCACACACACACACACACCCAAACACCACACACACTACTTTAATATGTAATTAATATAATATATATATAATAATATAAAATATATATATTTATATATATAGTATTATGCATGTGTGTGTGTAGTTTATACATACATAAACACACACAACCACCACCAACACCCCCCACACACACACACACAACCACACACACACAAACACACACACACAAAACCCCAAAAAACCACCACACACACACATAATATATAATATATATATATATTATATATATATATATATATACGCATATATACTTTATACTATATATAACCTATTTAGAAATTATTAATATGTATGATATATACAAATGTCTTCGTATAATATACAAAAATTTTTGGGGGGGAAACAGACAATATAAAAATAAATATTAATATAATTAATATTATTATATTATAATAATAATAATATAAAATATATATTGTAAATATATATATATAATATATATATATGACATGTATTTTTATATTTTTATAATACATATGAAATTTTAATGAAATTACAGGCACATAAGTATAAATATATATTTTATTTTAATATATTAAAATATATTATATTATTATATATATAAAATAATGGGGATACCCACCCCAAAACACACAACACCAAACCACACACAAACATATATATTATATATATATATATAATATATAAATATAATAAAATTATATTTTTGTATATATATATATCATATATATATATAATATATTATATAATTTTAAAATATATTAATATATATATATATATATATTATATATATTGTAAATTTTTATCTATCTATCTATCCATATATAAAATAAAATTATATATTATATATATATATATATATATAATAAATATTATATAATATAATGTATGTATTTATGTTAAAAACACACACAACAAACAATACATACATCAAAAAATACGTACATACATACATAAATTATACAGCATACATACGCACACACCACACCCACACACCTACCCAACACACACCACACACACCATATATGTATAATGTATGTATGCATGTGGTGTGTATGTTTATAATACATACCACTCACCACTCAACACACACACACACACTACAACACACACACACCACACACCCCAACACCACCCCACACACACCACACACCAATTTATATAATATATAATAATATATAATATAATATAATATATTATATATATATATAAGAAATCTTTGTTTTATCGTAAAACCCACACCCGCCAAACGTATTCCCCAAAACATGCGTTACTTTGAAAAAAAAAAGCCCTGAGCGCGTGGGTTTTCCAGCCTGTTTTTTCTTCAGAGCCAGAATTTCATCCTTTGTGTGCTGGTGGGACCGGACCAGAGCATTTAGTGTTTTTTTTGGGGGACATAAGGGGGGTTGGGTAAAGGGAAATTTTATAAAACTTGTCTGGTATTAGGTTTGTAACTTGAAATAAAATTATTAGATAGCCTCCAGAGGGAAAGCGACCGAATGGGAGCCATTTTGCCATGCTTACCTGTGCCCCAAAAAAACGAAAATTTAAATTTTAATGGTGGGGAAACTCTTTTAACGTAGAGTGAGCTCGTACGGTCAATGGGAAAAATTAACAGTGAAAATGGGTAGTAAATGAAGCGTAGAAAAAATATAAGTGACAGAGACAAAAAGGGTTCATCTATTGAATTTTTTATTTTTATTTTTTCATATAGTGAAGCAGCCAGACCCGAAACCTCAAAACTCAGTCCGCATATTTCCCCAGGTGGGTCACGCCTTGTCCACGCCATGTTCCGCTCTCTCATTTTCAAGATTGGCTTGCACTGACATGGGGAACTCGCGTTGGGTGCCAGCAAATTTTGGTGCCCGAGGGAATGACCCACGGGATCGGAGCGCTGAGGGAACTGCGCCAGCCCTGTGATTTCGTTTCCTCCCCACACTATTTCGGAAAAATGGGGGCAAAAATTGAGGCATCCCTCCAAAAAAAAAACTGCGAAAGATTAGAGATGATTTTGGGGCCATTATATCATCACATAAAGGGGCTAACGCCGCGGGGGCGCATGGCCGCACCCACCCTTCGTTCCACCGCGGGGATCCCTCGAGGCGAGTCCCAGCAGGCACACGGCCCATCCTAGTTCCTCACAAAGGTCTCGTCGGCTGCCCAACCATGATCTCCTAGGACGTCCCACAGGTCCCTCCACCGGGGTTGTCCGCAGAGAGAAAAAACCTGGTGGGCAGGGGTCGCCCCATAGGGGGGCGAGCTAGGGGGCCATTACCTGATTTGGCGACCCCGGGATTTAAAAGTAAAGGTCCCATGTGGGCCCCCGGTGTAACCCCCGGTTGGACACGGCCTGCCAACTGTCCCCCTATCGGCGAAGGGATTTTGTTACAAAAGGATCAAGGCGAGACCCCCAAGGCACGGGATAGGTCCATTTTTCGCTTCCTAGAGCAAAACTGGAAGTAAAAGGGCCTTGAAGCACGCAGCTTGGTCCTTCTGCATGGGTTTTCCACATCTCCAAACGCTCTATTGATCGATTCGGCCCGGTTCCCAGCCCAACCGTTTTACTGATTCCTGTCTGAAACCGAGATAGGGACTAGCTCCCAAGGTATGAAAAACTTTCTTGATTTCAAGTCCTCGCCGCAAGAGGGATCGCCTGAAGGGTTCCCAACGGCCCCCAAAAGTCCTGAATTTTGGTTTGGGCCCAGGAGACCTCAAACCTAGGGCTTCCCCCTCATCTAAATGCTCAAGAGCCGCACAAGGGGACCCCAGGACCAGATGGTGGCAACATCGTCGGCAAAGTCAAGGGCCGAGACCTTAATATTGCCTAGGTTGCCCCGCACTGACTTTGGCTAGTAGTTTGCCCTTATCCAGTCCTTTACAAGTTTTGAAAAGTGGGGTGCAAGGACACACTTGCCTCACCCCTGAAAAACAGGAAAAAATTCGACATACCCCCCCCACACTTTACAGACTTTCCTACCAGTATAGAGGCTTGCTATAGGCCAATAAACTTGTCGGAATTCCCCGAGCCTCAGGATTCCCATAGCGATTCCCGATGACCGAGTCAAACGCCCTTTTGAGGTCGATGTAGGCTGCAAGCAGCCACGACCAAAATCACGACGGCGTTCCCCAATTTTTCGAAACGCAGTTACGGTCATTTTGGGGCTTTAGGAGTAAATCCCGACTGCTCCCGGTTTTTGGGTCTCAGAGGTGGTTCGGATCCGTTTTAGAAGAATGTGGGCGAGAAACCTTGCCCGGGGATGCTGAGCAGTGTAATGCCACGGTGTTGCTACAGTCCATCGATCCCCCTTTCCCCCTTTCCAAGAGGGTACCACGCCCCTCAGCGGCAAGGGGGGAAGGTACCAGACTGCCAAATGGCAGTCAGGGGCGTATGCGGCCCCCAGCCTAGGTTCACCCCCCGCCTTTTGCAGTTCAGCAGGGGTATCACATATGCCTGCAGCTTTTCCCCCCTCTTCAGCTTTTAAATCGCCAGCCTAACCCCTGTTAGGGAGGGGGGTTCCTCGTGATGGTGGTCCCGGGACAGGGACTGAGACACGTGCATCCAAGCTAAATGTTGGAGGACCACCTGGGACAATGTTCAAAAATCAGCCCAACGTTCACGAACCCCAAAATGATCTGAGATGAGTCCATCCGCTGATGGAATGCAGTCATCGTGAGGAGGGCTTAGGGTTTAGTTTTTTTAGGGCTTGGTAGGAGGGGGAAGGCATTTCCAAAAATGGCCTTTGACCCCTCAGCAAGATTCCGAGAAAATTTCTTGTCCCTTTCAGCAGTGTCCGAGCCCTACGCACCTGGAAAAGGCCAAAAACTTTATTCCCATTTACCGAGCCTTGCGACATGCTTAGTGGCCCTAATGTCTCCAGGGAGATGGTATTCTGCCCTTTTCCTTGGGGTACCCAATGGACTCCGAGCTCTTTTGAGTGTTCGCGCTTGAGACTCCCACAGAGCAAATGGTCCCCGGTTTGGGGGGTTTGAGAATCGGTCAGAGACTCCGTGGCGAACCCCCCGGGCACACCCTCCCCCCTTTGTCTGTCCAAGTGAAAAAAACCTTTGGTGGCCCCGGAGGGGCGGGGGGTTTTTAAGGCCCCAGGGTAGCCACAAGCGCCTATGGTCGGTGCCCCAGAACCGCACTCCGGTTTAAAACCCCCCCAGTTTGGAGGATCCCCATCGCGTGGACAAAAAAAAGTGGCGATCCCTTGGGACTTACCCGTATCGCTGTACCAAATCCAGCGTGCAGTTGGAGCGCTGGTACCCCGGAGCCAGAGATCCTCATTTTCTGGGACCTAGCAAAATCCCCGGGGAGGGGGGGGCTATTCTCCTGCTGGGATCGCTCCCGAGCCATGGGGGCCCAAGACTCTCGTAGCCCGCTCGGTCACAGCCGGATACCGCATTGAAGTCGCCAGAACAATGCGAATGTCTCGCCCGGGGGGAATTTGTCGCCACGGATGCGGGGTTTGGCGTAGAACGCCTCTTTCACATCGGTTTAGACATCGGAAGGTATACAGCAATTTAAAAGACATGAAGCCAAAAACATGCTTCAGTCCAATGCCATGATACGCTCATCAACCCGGGTCACCTGACTACCCACTCCATTAACGGTTGCATAATGTAGGAAAAGTACATCATTTTCAGACCAAAGAAATCTTTTTCCCCATATACGCCTAAAAGTATTGGGGATGATTGTGCATAGAAAGCCTTATTTGTTTTTAACGGAGACGAATATTAAAAAAAAAAAAAAATTTAATTATGCATAATATTTATTTAATATTAATACTCTTACGCATATTTTACTTTTTATATAATTTTTTTTTTATAATTAAAGCAATATTTTTCTTAACCTTTTTAATTTTATCAATTTAAACCCCAATGTATTCGCCGCTAATGCCTGACCCGGGAGATAAATTTTTTAAATAATCAAAACGGGCTCACCCCAGCGCTTTCGCTATCATTTTAAAAGAACAATGATTTACACGGATTCCTCACGGCTCTTAACTAAACCCCGGGGTCCCCCCGTTCCCGGGTTTGCTGACACAGAAACCGGAACCCGGGTGATCAATACGATCCTCCAGAGAAAAATCAGCAAACACAGCAACCAAGGACGGTTCCCCGTTGATCTCCACTCCACCCACAGAAATCAAACCCTAAAAAATGGGGAAATCACACCCCCTCCCAAAAACCCCCAAAAAGAAACAACAGTCAAATGTAGTACAAAGCATCTACCACATATTTAGGCTTCATGTTTTTGTTAAAAGAAACCTATTTCCTGTTCAGTAACTTTCATCACTGGAGAAAATTTAAATTTCCCTTCCCCTGGCTATAAAAATCTGGCATTTTAC
>NW_023661784.1:52495-57899 GCF_015228065.2 Penaeus monodon | reverse complement strand
GGACTGAACCAGAGCCCTTGTGAAAACCTATTAATTAGGTCACTCAATAAGGAAGTGGCCAGAAACCTATGCATCGAATATTACTTAGAAAGAGTGCATTTGGTTGAGGAAATGTTCAGGAATCTATGCATCTGATATATTTCAGAAAGAGTGCATTTGTAATTAATGAGATTGACCAGCGACGTGTTTTACACTGCCTTTATTTTGGTGCAGCATTCTAGGTCAATAAGCATGCTTAACTGCACAATTTAGATTTAATTATGCTCACATTTGTATCTTTAGAGGTGGTTTGTTACTCGTTGCTCTCAAAGACTCCAAACTCTCTACCATATAAAAGGCCCATATGATATGCCTCAAAGTTCAAAAGGACCCCTCCAGCGCACTTTTAGATGTAGATTTTTTATTCTTTATTTCTTTAATTTATTCTTTATTTATGAGGTGTGCCCAGACAATAGAATCTCCAGTAGTTACTATGAGTGTTCTCATAATTTTCTGCCGTTCTCTGTCTGTTATATCCTGTTCTGTATCTTCTACTAATTCCTCCTTTGACCTCCTCCTTTAAACAAGAGCGAAGTCGCAAACTGTGGGAGCGTTGCAGTCCTCTCATGAATACTGAATTTAAGTGCAACCCAGCAATGTCGTTGCATTCAATAGTTTTACTCTCTCCATGATGAGAGGAGATTAAAAAGAGAACGTAGTGAAGGTCAGAAGAGGGAATGGGTGCACGTATTGTAAGACTGGGAGGGAGGTGGCATTTAAAAGTTTTAGTTAGTTAAGTTAAGTAAGTTTATTTACCACCCTGGCTATCTGCTCAGGCGTGGGCAATCATGATTACAGTTTTACATATATCTGACATTGTACAGTAGTCTGTAACTACTGTAGTTGTACAAGGTAAAATATAAATATAAATCATACATCATACAAAAATTATTACTTACATATGCTTTTGCCACTGTGTTTGAATAACACTGTTATTTGCATACGGGAGTTATCACATAGTAAATTTAGGGTATAGTACGAGTATATCTTCCAATGTATCAGATGAAATGAAATATTCACATAGTTCTTTATACCTCATGTTAGGTGGTCTGAAAGGCTGTATCACATGACATTCCGAGATATAGTGCTCAAGTGTTCGTTTGTTTTCTTCGTTACACAGTCTACATCTAGATTCATCTGCACTTCTTGCACCGTGCAGTTTGCCAGTACATTCTGTAACCTAAACGTATTCTGGCAATAACCACGTCACAATGTCTGGTTGACTTCGGTGCCACCCATAGGAAGGCTTGTTATCTCTATACCTGATCGTAGTGCCTTATGGTACAGCTTTCAGGCCTTTGAGTGTTAATCAGATCTACTAGTTCTTCCTTATGAGAACTTTTCAATATATGTGCAACCTATAGCAAGAGGCATCCAAGATCTATGTTCACAAATATCCTTGCTGCAGGCTTCTTTCGCCAATTTTGTCTACGTGGTCGTGCTTGCGTATGCCAACATGAGATGGTATCCATACAAACTGAATGTTGGAATTACGCTCTGTTGCATAGGTTACGTTACGCTAATGCAACTCACAATTTCTTCATCGCCACTGCTTTGAAAGAATTTAGCGTCCGAAGAGCACTTTGAGAGTCACAGAAACTACTCCAGAGCCCCTAGACATTAAGAATTCCGTTGCGAGGAGTATACCTGCCAGCTCGTTTGTGTAGTGCTGGCCCAGTTTTGTATTCTCATATTAACTTGATGTTGTAGTAAGCCATTTTTGTATACAGCGCAAGCACAACCAGCTTTGTATCCAGACTGTACGGATCCGTCGGCGTAACACTCATATGCATCATCACCCATAGATTCTGTGTGTTCCGTTACCGTTGCTAGCGCAATTTGTTTCAACACACAGTTATGCACCCTGTTTTTTTGTGGTAGACATGTAAGGTGCACGATCAATGTGGATTTTTCCATGGTGGAATGGAGCGACTTTTGGTATTTTACTAATTGGAACATTGAGTTTTATAATGTTCATGGAGATTTTGTGTATCAGAGGGCGCGCGTGTGTGTGATTTGTCACGTCTACTTGCGTGATTTTTGTTGCAGTTGTTTTTGGGAAATCTGAGAGATACGAGGGTTCCCTCAGAGCTTTGACCCCAAATATGGTGGAAATAAATATTATTCTATCAGAAATGGATGGTAAGTTTAATTCTGATCTCATGTTTACTATCCTTGCTGTTCTCGGGGCGCCGAGGATAATCCTCATAGCTTCATTTTGCACTACCTCCAAACTACCTATTTCTGATTCCTTACACTGCAACAAGTGCAGTGCATGGTAGTCTACAACTGACCTTATAAAAGCCAAGTAAAACAGTCTAGCGAGCTTAACATTGATGCCATGTTCTCTTCCGACAAGAACTTTCAAAGGTTTCAATCTCTCCCAGAGTCTCTTCTTTAGAGAGAGGACCAGGTCTGCATCATTTACATTCACCCCGAGATATTTATACTTGTGGCATATGTCAAGCTCCTGGTCACCTATGCGAAAAGTGGGTGGGGGTATGATACATGGGTTAGATGTTTTCTCAGCGGAAATGACTAATCCACACTCATGTGCCTTTGCTGTGATTCTGTCGAGAATTATTTGCATCCTCACTTGTGGATGATGCTCTGACGCCATATGTCATCAGCATAGCATATAATGGATTCACCATCCCCAAGTGGGATATCTGCCACCAGCTTGTGCATGAGGACATTGAACAGCATAGGGCTGAGAACTCCTCCCTGTGGCGTCCCAAGTTCAAAAGACTGTGAAGTGGAAACTTCTCACTCCCCTGAACAGGACACTTGCAGATCTGTTCGAGAGATACATTCTAATCCAGTTCAATATTTTAACCCCGGATGCCAAAGCTTACTAATTGTTCTAGGATAACTTCTCTGTTTGCAATGTCAAAAGCTGACTTAAGGTCAAGAAAAACAGTGTGCTTCCCTGGATTAGAGTGTGAAAGTACTCTGCAAAGCAATGTTGTGTGCTACGTCCCGATAGAAATCCGTACAGTCTGTGAGATAATTAACCTTGTAACCTGTACCTGAGTCTGTTCAAAATTATCCTTTCTAGAACTTTGCATACACATGAGGTTAATGAAATTGGTCGGTATTTATCAGTGTTTGATTTCGGTATAGGGATGATTAGACTGCGTGTCCAGGAGCCAGGCAGAATACCTTGTGACAAACTTAACCTGTATAGGTGCAAAAGGGGATTACCAGGTACCTGAGCTATAAGGCGGAGGACACTATAGGTAATTCCATCCTCACCTGGGGCGGACGCTTTTTCCTTTGATCAGTGCATTGTTCAGTTCCCACTCAGTGATCTCAGCAAAGTCTGAGGGGTCAGTATCAGAACATCCAATCTCAATGGCAAATTTGCGTGCAATTTAGATTGACTAAGGTGATCCTGAATATTTGTGGGAAGTGAGCTCATATTTGGACGCTCCAGCCCATTGACTAAGGAGCATATCTGCTTGTGCAAGAGGACTATGGAACTGCGGGGTGTTAGTTGGTTTGCCTGAAATTCGTTTAATTTTTTTCCAGACCTCCGACATTGAGGTGTTATTGTTAATGTTTTGTAGGAACTGTTCAAAGTGTTCATTTCTGAAATGAGTTTTTAATTCCCGTAGGTTTTGTTAGCTTTAAGAATTCAATAAGGTTGTCACGGGTATTATCCTGCTTGTAGATATCATAAAGCTCCTGAACTCGCTTTGTTCCTTAGTAATGTAGGGTCACCGACCCACTTAGGTTGTTGCAGCGTTGTGAGTTGCTGTTCTTGAAGGTTTTCTTTGGACAGACCCAAGTGTTGTAGTAATCAGTGACCACTGTTGTCATGTCCATGGAAAATTTATCAACACTTGTTACTGTGTAATCATTGTACCAGTCATAGATACGTGATTTAAAGTGATGCTCAAGGTAAGGGGGGATAGAAATTTTGACCCTATTTGTTTTTGGTGACTGAGTATTATCAACAGCGTATCTCGTTACTATTGCAAAGTGGTCACTGATTAGCTCTGTTGCAAGCATGCTTCTGACGTTTCCATGCACAAGATCCCTTCCTATTACATAATCTAGCCTGCCCCCGCCACGTGAGTTTGCCTGGTCTGTATCTATACTGTCATAGATCTGTTGTTCACAAAATGTCGGAACTCTTCGCCATTTTCATTGCATTGACTATCTCCAAATGTATAATGTCTAGCATTAAAATCTCCCATGCATATTGTGCCGTGATTCTGAAAGTTGGGCAGTGAATCAGTCTGAAACTTTCTACACCTTGCGTATACATTGTACAGAGAGAAAAACCCAGAGGCTGTTCGAATATGTAAATGCTGATACTGCACATTATTGTCATTAGATTTCTGCACCAACTTATGCGGTATGGTGTCACTGACATAAGTCAATAGGCCTGTCATTCCTGTGTTCGTATAGGAGTGGTAGCCTCTAATTCTAGGGGCGGTTTTTATTTTAGTGACTGATGTGAAGGGCTCTTGTAAACAGATAACGTCAACATTATTGTTATGAATATAGTAAAGAAGTCTCTAGTAAACATAACATTATTGTTATGAATATAGTAAAAAGTCATTAATTCTACGGTTGACACCACGTATATTCCATGAAAGAAAAGTAATTGTTTTCTTGTCCCCATCACACCCTATGTTTAACTGATTGGTCAAATTTCTGTTTGATGAAACTCTTTAGTCTGCATATTTCTTGTACTGCATTACGTATTGTGTTGTATCTTCTTTATTTATCTGTTTGCGCGCTTTCCGCGTATTGATACTATACGCATAATCCGTACCTGATAGCATTTTCGAGTGATGTCCCACAGATCAGCCGTTTCCTTCGCATCTTCGTCAGCGTCATTTGTACGGTCACTGTCGTCACTGTTTTTCAGATGGTCCCGCCGTGCGTAATAATAATATCAGAGACCTCATTCGTATTGTCAGCATCACTAACATCACTAACATCATCAGAACGCACGTGCGTAATAATAATATCAGAGACCTCATCGTATTTTCAACATCACTAACATCATCAGAACGCACATTTTCCCTGTCTACACGATCACTTTTGTTCTCCATTATCATTTTTTTCAATTCAGCAATCTCTTGCCTGATGCTTTTTTTCATTTCAGCAATCTCTGCTGATGCTTCTTATTTCCTCGGCCGTATCCATGTCTTTTTCACCAATGGTTTTCTCCTGTGGCACTGTTTCCTAGGATGGGAATCCCCCTGGCAGTTGCGGGAATTCCTGTGGGTTGGTGACCGTCACGCGGCCCAGGGTGGGTGTGTGTGGCTGGGCTGGGCATCGCCACTCCGCGGTCGATGGGTACGGTCGGGGCAGGTGGGGGGGGTGCTCGTGGCGGTTTTGTGGGGGC
>NW_023661784.1:42495-44995 GCF_015228065.2 Penaeus monodon | reverse complement strand
GTATGTATGTAGATGATGTATGTATGTATGTATGTATTATGTATTTTATGTTGTATGTATGTTGTAGTATGTATGTACGTTGTATTTTGTATGTATGTATGTATGTATGTTGTTGCATGTAGATGTATGTATGTATGTATGTTGTATATTGCATATATGTTGTTGGATTACTATAAAACTATTACATTTTTATTCATAAATGAGCATCTATTTTAACCAAAAGGATTTTAACTAGAACTATGTTTGAGGACGCATTATTTTCGATCCGGCAATCCTCTCTTGCAACTTTTATCATCCATAAATCTTGAGATAATCCCAGCAGCTCTTTATAGATAAACTGCAAAGGAAATACACGCCCCAGATTTCCAATAAATTTAGAAAAAGTCGATCCGTTCCATCCCCGAAACCTTTAGAAAGTCACAGCTTAATAAAACGAAATTTTTTGTAAATAATAAAATATTGAATATCAAGAAACGATGATAAAGGAAGGGGAGAGCTGAATAATACAGAAAGCAATAATGCAAAGGAGGAAGCAAAAGAGAATGAAAGAGAAAGAGGAGAGATGGAGAAAGAGCTTTTGCTTAACGCAAGGAAAGGCAATAGATGCAGACCGTGATTAAATTGAATAGGGAGCTATGGCGGAGGGGAATAAGTTAAAATATGGAAGCGCAGTGGAAGAGCGAGCCAGATAATAAATGAAAGTCGTAAGGAGTTCGCGGCAGACCGGGAGGGGAATGAGGGTGAGTGAAGAAGGAGAAAATATCTCAGGAGAGCAAAGGGAAGCTGCAGGTCGGGCAGAAGCCGGTTCGATGTCTGGGGAGATGATGGCGCGGTCGACGAGGCTGGCGAGGGAAGGGAGAGGAAGGGAGAGGGAAAAGGAGAAACGGAGGGAGAAGATGAGGAGGGTGGAGAAAGAGAAGAAGATGGGAACAGAGAAGCAGATAAAGAGAGGGAAGAAGAGGGGAAAAAGAGACGATGGTGGAAAAAGAGGAACAAATGAAAACCAGGAAACAGATAGAGAGACGGAAGAAAATGGGAAAAAGAGAGGTAGAGGGAGAAGGAATAATGAAAAGAAAAAGAGAGAGAAATGGCAGAGGGAGAAATATAGCCTAATGGGCGAAGGGGAAAGAGATAAAGACGCTGTTAAAGAAAATAAGATGGAGAACGAGAAATATATGGAAGAGAAAGAGAAGCAGACGAGGCAGAGACTAATCGATATGAAATGTGGGAAGGAAACAGGAAGACGAAGAAGAGACGTATGGAGTTAGGAAGAGACAAATAGGGGCAGAGATAGGGAAAGAAGCAGGCAGACAGATTAGTAAGTTGTATAGGTGGGCTTTTCGTGTGCATGCAAGCACGTAAGCATAAATGGATACAGTTAATTCAGCCTGTACGTGGATTTCTTGCATTGCACAAGCTCCTGAGCGAAGAAGTGTGGTGGCGTGAGTCAGTTTATACTTAGTCCATAATGTAGCGACATATACATATATCTATATCTATCTATCTATCTATATGTATGTGTGTTGGTGTCTGTGTGTGTGTGTGTGTATGTGTGTGTGTGCACTTATATACACAAATACACATATATGTGTGTATATATATGTATGTATGTATATATACATACATACATATATATATATATATATATATATTATATATATTTTATATATATACATACAAAATAATATACATACATACATAATATATATATATATAATATATATATATATATATATATTTATATATATATATATGTATGTAATATATACATATACACACACACACACACACAGAAACCACACACACACACACACACACATACTGTCCGTGTGTGTGTGTGTGTGTATGGTGTGTGTGTGTGTGGTGTGTGTGTGTTTGTGGTGTGTGTGTGTTGTGTGTGTGGTGTGTGTGTGTGTGTGTGTGTGTGTGGGGTGTGTGTGGTGTGTGTGTGTGTGGTGTGTATTATAATATATATATATATATATATATATTATATAAAATATATATATATATATGTATGTGTGTGTGTTGGTGGTGTGTGTGTGATGTGTGTGTGGTGCGTGTATAAATAAATATATATATATATATATATATATATATATTTTATATATATATATATAATATATATATATATATATTATATATATATATATACATATATATAAGAGAGAGAGAGAGAGGGAAGAGGGGCAACAAATGATTCCAGCAGAAGAAATGGGGGTCGACGCTGCACGATTTCTTTACTACAAGAAAAAGGATGTGGTTGCTCAAGGTGGCGAGGGAACGAAAAAGTGGTGAGGTAGTAGTGGCGGTCCAAGTGTCCCAAGTAGAAGTGGTAAAAGAGTTTTCCTTGGAGTGGCGTGGAAGTGTTCATTTTAACATGGTTTATATTTGGCTTCACTGTCCTTCTCGGTTATCATATATATCTTTATTATTCATTACAAATTATTGTGGAACTATAATTCGTAATAAATTGAATTTTTAGTAAACATAGTAACCG
>NW_023661784.1:32495-37495 GCF_015228065.2 Penaeus monodon | reverse complement strand
ACGACAGTGACCGTAAAAATGACGCTGACGAAGATGCGAAGGAAACGGCTGATCTGTGGGGACATCACTCAGAAAATGCTATCAGGTACGGATTATGCGTATAGTATCAATACGCGGAAAGCGCGCAAACAGATAAATAAAGAAGATACAACACAAATACGTAATGCAGTACAAGAAATATGCAGACTAAAGAGTTTCATCAAACAGAAATTTGACCAATCAGTTAAACATAGGGTGTGATGGGGGACAAGAAAACAATTACTTTTCTTTCATGGAATATACGTGGTGTCAACCGTAGAATTAATGACTTGCTTTACTATATCATAACAATAATTTTTGACGTTATCTGTTTACAAGAGCCCTTCACATCATGCACTAAAATAAAACGCCCCTAGAATTAGAGGCTACCACTCCTATACGAACACAGGAATGACAGGCCTATTGACTTATGTCAGTGACACCATACCGCATAAGTTGGTGCAGAAATCTAATGACAATAATGTGCAGTATCAGCATTTACATATTCGAACAGCCTCTGGGTTTTTCTCTCTGTACAATGTATACGCAAGGTGTAGAAAGTTTCAGACTGATTCACTGCCCAACTTTCAGAATCACGGCACAATATGCATGGGAGATTTTAATGCTAGACATTATACATTTGGAGATAGTCAATGCAATGAAAATGGCGAAGAGTTCCGACATTTTGTGAACAACAGATCTATGACAGTATATGATACAGACAGGCAAACTCACGTGGCGGGGGGCAGGCTAGATTATGTAATAGGAAGGGATCTTGTGCATGGAAACGTCAGAAGCATGCTTGCAACAGAGCTAATCAGTGACCACTTTGCAATAGTAACGAGATACGCTGTTGATAATACTCAGTCACCAAAACAAATAGGGTCAAAATTTCTATCCCCCCTTACCTTGAGCATCACTTTAAATCACGTATCTATGACTGGTACAATGATTACACAGTAACAAGTGTTGATAAATTTTCCATGGACATGACAACAGTGGTCACTGATTACTACAACACTTGGGTCTGTCCAAAGAAAACCTTCAAGAACAGCAACTCACAACGCTGCAAACAACCTAAGTGGTCGGTGACCCTACATTATAAGGGAACAAAGCGAGTTCAGGAGCTTTATGATATCTACAAGCAGGATAATACCGTGACAACCTTATTGAATTTCTTAAAGCTAACAAAAACCTACGGGAATTAAAAACTCATTTCAGAAATGAACACTTTGAACAGTTCCTACAAAACATTAACAATAACACTCAATGTCGGAGGTCTGGAAAAAATTAAACGAATTTCAGGCAAACCAACTAACACCCCGCAGTTCCATAGTCCTCTTGCACAAGCAGATATGCTCCTTAGTCAATGGGCTGGAGCGTCCAAATTGAGCTCACTTCCCACAAATATTCAGGATCACCTTAGTCAATCTAAAATTGCACGCAAATTGCCATTGAGATTGGATGTTCTGATACTGACCCCTCAGACTTTGCTGAGATCACTGAGTGGGAACTGAACAATGCACTGATCAAAGGAAAAGCGTCCGCCCCAGGTGAGGATGGAATTACCTATAGTGTCCTCCGCCTTATAGCTGGCTTTTGCACCTGCACAGGTGAAGTTTGTTACAAGGTATTCTGCCTGGCTCCTGGACACGCAGTCAATCCTCCCTATGCCGAAATCAACCACTGATAAATACCGACCCATTTCATTAACCTCATGTGTATGCAAAGTTCTGGAAAAGGATATTTTTTAACAGACTCAGGTACAGGTTACAAGGTAAATTATCTCACAGACTGTACGGATTTCTATCGGGACGTAGCACATAACATTGCTTTGCAGAGTACTTTTCACACTCTAATCCTGGTCAGTTTTTGACATTGCAAACAGAGAAGTTATCCTAGAACAATTAGTAAGCTTTGGCATCCGGGTAAATATTGAACTGGATTAGAATGTATCTCTCGAACAGATCTGCAAGTGTCCTGTTCAGGGGAGTGAGAAGTTCCACTTCACAGTCTTTTGAACTTGGGACGCCACAGGGAGGAGTTCTCAGCCCTATGCTGTTCAATGTCCTCATGCACAAGCTGGTGGCAGATATCCCACTTGGGGATGGTGAATCCATTATATGCTATGCTGATGACATATGCGTCAGAGCATCATCACAAGTGAGGATGCAAATAATTCTCGACAGAATCACAGCAAAGGCACATGAGTGTGGATTAGTCATTTCCGCTGAAAAACAATGGCTCTAAACCCATGTATCATACCCCCACCCACTTTTCGCATAGGTGACCAGGAGCTTGACATATGCCACAAGTATAAATATCTCGGGGTGAATGTAAATGATGCAGACCTGGTCCTCTCTCTAAAGAAGAGACTCTGGGAGAGATTGAAACCTTTGAAAGTTCTTGTCGGAAGAGAACATGGCATCAATGTTAAGCTCGCTAGACTGTTTTACTTGGCTTTTATAAGGTCAGTTGTAGACTACCATGCACTGCACTTGTTGCAGTGTAAGGAATCAGAAATAGGTAGTTTGGAGGTAGTGCAAAATGAAGCTATGAGGATTATCCTCGGCGCCCCGAGAACAGCAAGGATAGTAAACATGAGATCAGAATTAAACTTACCATCCATTTCTGATAGAATAATATTTATTTCCACCATATTTGGGGTCAAAGCTCTGAGGGAACCGTCGTATCTCTCAGATTTACAAAAAAAACTGCAACATAAAATCACGCAAGTAGACGTAACTAATCACACACACGCGCGCCCTCTGATACACAAAAATCTCCATGAACATTATAAAACTCAATGTTCCAATTAGTAAATACCAAAGGTCGCTCCATCCACCATGGAAAAATTCACATTGATCGTGCACCTTACATGTCTACCACAAAAAAACAGGGTGCATAACTGTGTGTTGAAACAAATTGCGCGTAGCAACGGTAACGGAACACACAGAATCTATGGGTGATGATGCATATGAGTGTTACGCCGACGGATCCGTACAGTCTGGATACAAAGCTGGTTGTGCTTGCGCTGTATACAAAAATGGCTTACTACAACATCAAGTTAATATGAGAATACAAAACTGGGCCAGCACTACACAAACGGAGCTGGCAGTGATACTCCTCGCAACGGAATTCTTAATGTCTCGGGGCTCTGGGGTAGTTTTTCTGTGACTCTCAAAGTGCTCTTCGGACGCTAAATTCTTTCAAAGCAGGTGGCGATGAAGAAATTGTGAGTTGCATTAAGCGTAACGTAACCTATGCAACAGAGCGTAATTTCAACATTCAGTTTGTATGGATACCATCTCATGTTGGCATACGCAAGCACGACCACGTAGACAAATTGGCGAAAGAAGCCTGCAGCAAGGATATTGTGAACATAGATCTTGGGATGCCTCTTGCTAGGGTTGCACATATATTGAAAAGTTCTCATAAGGAAGAACTAGTAGATCTGATTAACACTCAAAGGCCTGAAAGCTGTACCATAAGGCACTACGATCAGTATAGGGATGGCAAGCCTTCCTATGGGTGGCACCGAAGTCAAACCAGACATTGTGACGTGGTTATTGCCAGAATACGTTTAGGTTACAGAATGTACTGGCAACTGCACGGTGCAAGAAGTGCAGATGAATCTAGATGTAGACTGTGTAACGAAGAAAACAAACGAACACTTGAGCACTATATCTCGGAATGTCATGTGATACAGCCTTTCAGACCACCTAACATGAGGTATAAAGAACTATGTGAATATTTCATTTCATCTGATACATGGAAGATATACTCGTACTATACCCTAAATTTACTATGTGATAACTCCGTATGCAAATAACAGTGTTATTCAAACACAGTGGCAAAAGCATATGTAAGTAATAATTTTTGTATGATGTATTTTTTATATTTATATTTACCTTGTACAACTACAGTAGTTACAGACTACTGTACAATGTCAGATATATGTAAAACTGTAATCATGATTGCCCACGCCTGAGCAGATAGCCAGGGTGGTAAATAAACTTACTTAACTTAACTAACTAAAACTTTTAAATGCCACCTCCCTCCCAGTCTTACAATACGTGCACCCATTCCCTCTTCTGACCTTCACTACGTTCTCTTTTTAATCTCCTCTCATCATGGAGAGAGTAAAACTATTGAATGCAACGACATTGCTGGGTTGCACTTAAATTCAGTATTCATGAGAGGACTGCAACGCTCCCACAGTTTGCGACTTCGCTCTTGTTTAAAGGAGGAGGTCAAAGGAGGAATTAGTAGAAGATACAGAACAGGATATAACAGACAGAGAACGGCAGAAAATTATGAGAACACTCATAGTAACTACTGGAGATTCTATTGTCTGGGCACACCTCATAAATAAAGAATAAATTAAAGAAATAAAGAATAAAAAATCTACATCTAAAAGTGCGCTGGAGGGGTCCTTTTGAACTTTGAGGCATATCATATGGGCCTTTTATATGGTAGAGAGTTTGGAGTCTTTGAGAGCAACGAGTAACAAACCACCTCTAAAGATACAAATGTGAGCATAATTAAATCTAAATTGTGCAGTTAAGCATGCTTATTGACCTAGAATGCTGCACCAAAATAAAGGCAGTGTAAAACACGTCGCTGGTCAATCTCATTAATTACAAATGCACTCTTTCTGAAATATATCAGATGCATAGATTCCTGAACATTTCCTCAACCAAATGCACTCTTTCTAAAGTACATATTCGATGCATAGGTTTCTGGCCACTTCCTTATTGAGTGACCTAATTAAAGTAGGTTTTCACAAGGGCTCTGGTTCGAGTCTCACCTGACTATATGATCCGCGTTCGGAAGGCCATCTACTTCGAAAGAAGACTAGGCCTAGGCCATCCTAGGCCATTCCAGCGATAAAAGAAAAGCATTTCCAGATATAGATATTCTTTTTTTATATATCGATATATAAAGTAAAATCTCGTTGTTAATATTTGAAGTGCCATAAT
>NW_023661784.1:22500-32395 GCF_015228065.2 Penaeus monodon | reverse complement strand
CTTGAGGAACTTCTCACTCCCCTGAACGGACTTCAGCTTAATATTTGTTCTAGGATAATTTTCGTTTCCAATGTCAAAGCTGACTTAAGTCAAGAAAACAGTGTGCTTCCCTGGATTAGAGTTGAAAATATCAAAGCATGTTGTGTGCTAGTCCCATGATCTACGTCTGTGAATAATTACCTTGTAACTGTACTGAGTCTGTTCAAATTATCCTTTCTAGAACTTTGCATACACATGAGGTTAATGAATGGGTCGGTATTTATCAGTGTTTGATTTCGGTATAGGGATGATTAGACTGCGTGTCCAGGGGCCAGAATACCTTGTGACAAACTTAACCTGTATAGGTGCAAAAGGGGATTACCAGGTACCTGAGCTATAAGGCGGAGGACACTATAGGTAATTCCATCCTCACCTGGGGCGGACGCTTTTCCTTTGATCAGTGCATTGTTCAGTTCCCACTCAGTGATCTCAGCAAAGTCTGAGGGGTCAGTATCAGAACATCCATCTCAATGGCAAATTTGCGTGCAATTTTAGATTGACTAAGGTGATCCTGAATATTTGTGGGAAGTGAGCTCAATTTGGACGCTCCAGCCCATTGACTAAGGAGCATATCTGCTTGTGCAAGAGGACTATGGAACTGCGGGGTGTTAGTTGGTTTGCCTGAAATTCGATTATTTTTTTCCAGACCTCCGACATTGAGGTGTTATTGTTAATGCTTTGTAGGAACTGTTCAAAGTGTTCATTTCTGAAATGAGTTTTTAATTCCCGTAGGTTTTTGTTAGCTTAAGAAATTCAATAAGGTTGTCACGGGTATTATCCTGCTTGTAGATATCATAAAGCTCCTGAACTCGCTTTTGTTCCCTTAATAATGTAGGGTCACCGACCCACTTAGGTTGTTTGGAGCGTTGTGAGTTGCTGTTCTTGAAGGTTTTCTTTGGACAGACCCAAGTGTTGTAGTAATCAGTGACCACTGTTGTCATGTCCATGGAAAATTATCAACACTTGTTACTGTGTAATCATTGTACCAGTCATAGATACGTGATTTAAAGTGATGCTCAAGGTAAGGGGGATAGAAATTTGACCCTATTTGTTTTTGGTGACTGAGTATTATCAACAGCGTATCTCGTTACTATTGCAAAGTGGTCACTGATTAGCTCTGTTGCAAGCATGCTTCTGACGTTTCCATGCACAAGATCCCTTCCTATTACATAATCTAGCCTGCCCCCCGCCACGTGAGTTTGCCTGTCTGTATCATATACGTCATAGATCTGTTGTTCACAAAATGTCGGAACTCTTCGCCATTTCATTGCATTGACTATCTCCAAATGTATAATGTCTAGCATTAAAATCTCCCATGCATATTGTGCCGTGATTCTGAAAGTTGGGCAGTGAATCAGTCTGAAACTTTCTACACCTTGCGTATACATTGTACAGAGAGAAAAACCCAGAGGCTGTTCGAATATGTAAATGCTGATACTGCACATTATTGTCATTAGATTTCTGCACCAACTTATGCGGTATGGTGTCACTGACATAAGTCAATAGGCCTGTCATTCCTGTGTTCGTATAGGAGTGGTAGCCTCTAATTCTAGGGCGGTTTTTATTTTAGTGCTGATGTGAAGGGCTCTTGTAAACAGATAACGTCAACATTATTGTTATGAATATAGTAAAGCAAGTCATTAATTCTACGGTTGACACCACGTATATTCCATGAAAGAAAAGTAATTGTTTTCTTGTCCCCCATCACACCCTATGTTTAACTGATTGGTCAAATTTCTGTTTGATGAAACTCTTTAGTCTGCATATTTCTTGTACTGCATTACGTATTTGTGTTGTATCTTCTTTATTTATCTGTTTGCGCGCTTTCCGCGTATTGATACTATACGCAAAAATCCGTCCTGATGCATTTTTGAGTGATGTCCCACAGTTTGGGCCTTTTCCCTTTTTGCATCTTCGTCAGCGTCTTTTTTTACGGTCCTGTCTTAGAGGGCCCGTCGTGGGGAATAAAAAATATCAGGACCTTTTGGGTATTTTCAAATCACAAACCCTCAAAAACATATCAGAACGCACGTGCAAATAATAATATCAGGCCCCTCATTCGAAATTTTCAACATCAAAACATCATCAGAACGCAAAAATTTTCCCTGTCTACATGCTCATTTTTTGGGGGGGGGGGGGTTCAATAAAAATATCAGAGACCTCATTCGTATTTTCAACATCCAAACACATCAGAACGCACTTTTTTCCCTGTTACACGATCACTTTTGTTCCCCCTTATCTTTTTTTTTCAATTCGGGCAATCTTTTGCCTGTTTGTTTTTTTTTCTTTTTTCCCAAAATCCCCTTCCCTTTATGCTTCTTATTTCCTGGGCCGAAACCCAAATGTTTTTTTAAAAACCAATGGTTTCCCCTGGGGCACTGTTTCCTAAGATGGGGAATCCCCGGGGCATTTTAGGGGGAAATTCCGGGTTTTTTGGGTTAAAGGGCACCTGCCCTGGGGGGTTTGTGTGTGGCTGGGCTGGGAAATCCCCACTCTCGGTTTAGGGGTTTACGGCCCCGGGGCGGTGGGGGGGGGGGGGTTTTTTTTTGCTCGTGGGGGTTTTGGGGGGGGCATTTTAACGGGGGCCAGGCCCGTCACACCTTCCGCTCGGCCCCTGAGGGCACCTCTTCACGTTTTTTTGGGGGGCGTCCTCGTTTTCTTTGTCCTTTCCGTCTTTTTTTTGCAGGCAGCCCTTTGCCTGGTGAGTTTCCTGCAGAGCCCAGCACACGCTTTTTTCCTTCCTGCAATATTTAGCTACGTGGCCAAACCTTGCCCCTTTGTACCCAACCCCTCTGAGCACCCCCGGTCGAAGGGAGCTCGGCCTATGTATCTTCCAAAAATTGGTATTTTTTAGGTGGCGGCTGCTCACCGCTCCATACAATATGAGCCTTTCAAGGGTTTGTCCGCCCCTTTTTTAATTTACTCCAGGCTTTAAAAAACCCGGAAGATCAGGGGTTTTCCTCAGGGGCCGCCCCCTTTTGGAAAACCTGGAAACCAGGAAATTCCTTTCTATTTTTTCTTTTTGGGCCTGAAAGCCCGTTTTTTGGTTCTGCAGAGAGATCCCCGCAAAAGTGCCATTAACCACCCGGGCCGCTATTTTTGGGTTTTTCTCGTCATACTAGACGTATCAGGATATCCATCCCCCCTGAAACCCATGCCTTAGCGGGCCTTCCTCTTGGGAAAGGGGCGGAAAGCGGGCTGACCCCCCTCATCCATCCACCTTTTTTTTTCGACGGAAGTCCGTGCCCTTTTCCGGGAAAAGGGCCAGCCCTTTTTTACGGGGGGCGAGGGGTTCGCGCTTTTGGGTCGTCCCTTTTGCTTTCTGGGTTCAGGTTGCGGTTGCCCATTCGGCAGGGTTTTCCTTCCTTCCTTCTGGTCTGAAGGGATTTGGGGAATCCCTCTTTTCAGCATCGGGGTCGAGCCCGAATCCCCCTGGGTCTATCCCTATTTTTCGGTGGAATAAATCCCTCCCATAGAGTGGGGGGGTTTGAGGGGGTGGTAGTTGGTACGGGCACTGGGGGGGCATCAAGCACGCCCCCAACCCCCCATCCATGGTAGGCCAGTGAGGGGGGGGTTTTCCCCGCCGCTTCTTTTGGTGATTAAATTCCTTGGGGGTCGGGCGCGGGGGGGGTGCGAGCCCCCAGTCAAATGCTGTCACACAAAACATTCACCAAAGGTTTTCGCAACGGTCGTTTTCTCCCGCAACCCCGTTTTCCTTTGCACCACACTCAGTAAATTTGTAATTTTTTCTAAGCACTGTTTTTTTTAGAGTCCCTGACCATAATATCCGACACAATTTTTGGGGTATGTACAACACAACCACACACCCCCACACTCGGGGGATAAGGACAACCCAAATTTAGGGGGGTTTTTCCCCCTAAATCGTCCAGAAAAAGAGGAGGAATCCCCAGGGCGTCCTTTCTTTGGTGTTACTAGGCTTACAACTCATTAGAAAAATTATATTTTTAAAAGCGATGGGAAATTTTCCGTAGAGTTTTTGTCAAAACAGTCAGAGGGTTATTTTTCATAAATAAAATTAGGGAAGGGTGTGAAAGCGGGAAAACTTTGATATAAAGGTTAAAAAATATATTACCCATGCTGGTAAAATATTTCAAAATGATATATATGAGGGGCACTGTAATATTTACAATTATTTAAAAGATACAAAAGAATAACACTAAAAATGGGGGCCCCTCTAGGAAAGACCATAATTATTAAAAAGTAAAAGCCCCCAATAAAGTTAATCCTGTATAAAAAAACTATAATAAAAATAACGTTTTTGGGCTTAATCATAATACTAGTAGTTTTTTAGAAAAAGAAAAGGAATGATACAAATTTTAAATGATAGCGACAATAGAAAAAATAAACTGGGTGGTAATTTTTGAAACCGTAAGTGAATTTTTAAAATAGGGTAAAATTTAATGGGAATATGAATTTAATTTTAAAATTAAAAAGTAATGAAAATTTTTACAAAAAAAAAGTGATGAATAACTATTTTATTTTGGGCTATTAAATAAAGACAATGATATATTATAAAATTTCATAATTATTGGGATTAATAATTATGATAATAAAAAAAATTTAAATGATGAAACATAATACTGAAAAAATAGTAATAATGAAAGGGAAAAGGGGTTTTATTTTTTATGAAATTAAAAAAGATATTTATAAAAGAAAAAATAACAATTTAAATTTTGATTTCAAAAACGATTAAAAAATGATACTAAAAAAATGTAAAAACAACAAAAAAAAAATAATTACAATAACGATAATTTATAGTGATGAAATTATAAACAAGATATTGACGAAATGATGATGACAGAATGTCTACTTAAATAGATGATAAAATAACAATGAAAAACAAACTATTGATGGAGGTGATAATTATAACAAAAACCCAAACGGGAACAAAAATTTAAACAATAAAAAATTTTCGTAACAACACCCCAAAATCAAAAAAGAAAAAAAGGGTTATGAAAGATGATAACGGGCAGTAATAACATAGGGAAGAACGTTAATCATTTTCATGATCTCATCATTTTTTTTTTAAACCTAATACGGGTTAAAGATTTGAAAATTTTATTATGGAAAACTTTTATCATTCAAATATCTCATGATGATGGGGGGTTATAAAAAAGTAATAGAACTAAATTTAAAAATAAAATAATCAAGATTAGACAAAGAGGACCCCCGTATCAAATAATTTTTCTGATAATAGTGATCCCCGTCAAAACATGATAAAGATTTTTTTTTTGATAACTAAGAAAATAAGGGAAATTTTAAAACTTTGCTGGAAATTTTTTGGGCTGATCGTAAACAAAAAGAAAAGGAAACCCGTTTAAAGAACCCAGTAGGGGTAGGCCCCAGGTTTCTTAAGGTTCTGGGGGAGCCACAAAAGGTCCTTCTTTCTCCAATTTACGCCCCCCTGAAATGAGACAGGAAAATTTAAGGAAAAAAGTGGAAATTTAAAAAATGTAAAAAATATTAAAGAAAAGCATTTGAAATTTTGAATATAGCTGTTAAAAATGGGGGGAAAATGAAGGGGGTTTTTGGGCCCCAAAAAAAAAAAAAAAGGCTTAAAAAAATTTGGAGTGGGCCCCTTTTCCTTTAAATACAATACGAAACCCCCACACACCCCCAAACCCCTCGGTCACGTATGTACTCTTCCAAACTCCTCCCATTTTAATTACATGACAGAACGTTTGCCAGCTGATTGCGCGAAAATTTTTTTCAGAAATTTCCGAAGACGTTTCCTCAAATTTGGGGTTCACTTTTCCGAGAACATTCTTCCCAATATTCTCGGCAGGAGGAGTCCTCTACGCCAGTGTCTGTAGAGAAAAGAAAAGGGAAAGTATTGTGAAGATATACGTTGACTGTAAGGTAATGACTGGATGATAGTAAAAATAAAACCCATGAAAATGTAATAAAAAAATGTGGTAATAGGTATAAGGTTAATGAAAAGCAAATGAATTTAAAATGGTCGTAAAGGGGAATATAATTTAATACTCTATAAATTTTGTTAGCAAAAAGTAAAAATTAAAAATTAAAACAACAAAAATCTAATACTGAAAATTTTTTAATTTGTTATGTATGCCACACAACACACAACACAGACACACACCCACCCCACCAGACACCAACCCCCAACACACCCCACACAACCCCACACCCACACACACACACACACACCACACATGTGTGTGTGTGTGGTGTGTTATATATATTATATATAATTATATATATATATATATATATATATTATATATATATATATTATATATATATATATAAATTTTTTGGTGTGTGTATAGTATTATATAAAATAATATATATATATATATATATATTTTTAATATATATTATATATATATATATATATATATATATATATACATACATACCAACACCACAATAATACACATATAATATGTATACCAAAACGATATATTATATTTTATATATATATAGGAACTCTTCGCCATTTCATTGCATTGACTATCCTCCAAATGTATAATGTCTCGCATTTAAAATCTCCCATGCATATTGTGGCCGTGATTCTGAAAGTTGGGCAGTGAATCAGTCTGAAACTTTCTACACCTTGCGTCTACATTGTACAGAGAGAAAAACCCAGGAGGCTGTTCGAATATGGAAATGCGGATACTGCCCACACTATTTGTCATTAGGATTTTCCTGCACCAAACTTCATGCGGTATGGTGTCACTGACATAAGTCAATAGGCCTGTCATTCTGTGGTCGTATAGGAGTGTAGCCTCTAATTCTAGGGGAGGTTTTATTTTAGTGACTGATGTGAAGGGCTCTTGTAAACAGATAACGTTCAACATTATTGTTCTGAATATAGTTAAAGAAGTCATTAATTCACCGGTTGACAACCTACGTAATTCCATGAAAGAAAAGTAATTGTTGTCTTGATCCCCCATCACACCCTATGTTTAACTGATGGTCAAATTTCGGTTGATGAAACTCTTTAGTCTTCATATTTCTTGTACTGCATTACGTATTTGTGTTGATCTTCTTTATTTATCTGTTTGCGCGCTTCCGAGTATTGATTACTTATACGCATAATCCGTACCTGATAGCATCTTTCTGAGTGATGTCCCACAGATCAGCCCGTTTCCTTCGCATTCTTCGTCAGCGTCATTTTTACGGTCACTGTCGTCATGTTTTCAGATGGTCCGCCGTGCGTAATAATAATATCAGAGACCTCATTGTATTGTCAGCATCACTAACATCACTAACATCAGCAGAACGCACGTGGTAATAATAATATCAGAGACCTCATTCGTTATTTTCAACATCAAGGACATCACTAAAAGATCATCAGAACGCACATTTCCTGTCGACACGATCACTTTTGTTCTCATTATCATTTTTTTTCAAATTCAGGCAATTTCTCTTGCCTGAGCTTTTTTTCATTCGGCAATCTCTTTGCCTGATGCTTCTTATTTCCTCGGCCGTATCCATGTCTTTTTTCCCAATGGTTTCTCCTGGGCACTGTTTCATAGGATGGGGAATCCCCCTGGGAGTTGCGGAATTCCTGGGGGTGGTGAGTTCACGAGGACCAGGGTGGGTGTGTTGTGGCTGGGCTGGGCATCGCCACTCCGCGGTCGAGGGTACGGTCGGGGCAGGTGGGGGGGGTGCTCGTGGCGGTTGTGGGGGGCAGTTACGGTGCCACGGCCGTCACACCCTCGCTCCTGCCACCTGGACGCACCTCTTCACGATGGTGGCGGCGGCCTATTGTCGTTGTCCTTTCGTCGTTTCTGCAGGGCAGTCCTTTGCTGGGTGAGCTCCTGCACATACAGCACACGCTGTGTCCTTCCTGCAATATTTAGCTACGGGCCATAACCTTGAACACCTTGTAAGCAGACTACAAACTCTGAGCACACGTCGACTGGAGCTCGGCTTATGTATCTTCCAAAGAATTGGTAACTCTGTAGTGGCGGCTCTGTTCACCGCTCCATACAATGAGGAGCATTTCAAAGGCTGCCCGTCCTTATAGATCCTCCGGGCTTTAAAAAACCGCCCGGAAGATGTCAGTGCTATCCTAAGCGGCCGCCTCCTTCGGAAAACCTTGGTAACAGGCTATTCCGTATTTTTCTTTTAGGTGAAAAACTCGTCTTTGTTTTGCAGAGAGATCCCCGCAAAAGTGCCATTATCATTCATTGGACACATATTGTTGTTGTTCCGTCGTACATAGACGTAGCGCGAGGATATCCATCCCCTGCACCCTGTCTAGAGGGCCTTCTCTATTGGAGGGCGGCAGCTGGATGAACCTCCCTATCCACCTTATTTTATCGACGGAAAAGGTCGTGTCATCAGGAAAGGCCAGTCTAATGTACCTCTCCCGGGGGGCGATGGGTTCGTCCTTCCCTTTGGGTCATTCCGTTGCTTTCTGGTCAGGTGCTGGGTGTAATTCGGCATGGTTTCCACTTTTTCCTTTTGGTCTGAACGAGTGGAATCCCCTTTACAGAATAGGGTCGGCCAGTCGAAATCACATCGTTACATCCATATTTCGTTTGGAATCAATCCCTCCCATAGAGTGGAGGGTTTGAGGGGGTGGTAGTGGGCACTGGTATGGGCGGGGGCATCATCGAGCGCGTCCCCACCCTCACCATGGTAGGACAGTGAGGGGGTGGTGTGCCCGTACGCTTCTTGGGTGATTAATTCACTGCGGTCGGGCGCGGGGGGGTGCGAGCGCCAGGTCAAGTGCTGTAACACATACATTCACCAGGTCTCGCCAAACGGTCGTTGGTACAGCACCTGTACCTTAGCACACACTCAGTATCGTAAATTTTTTACTAGGCACCTTTTTTTTCTGGAGTCCCTGACCATAATATCCGACACCAATTTGGTGTCTTTACATACACACACACCACGCCACACTCTGAGTATAAGGACAACCCAGTTGAGGGGGTTTATCCCCGTAAAATCGTCCAGAACACAGGAGAAATGCTGATGACGTCCTGCTTTGGTGTTACTAGGCTTACAACGTTGTAGATATAACCGGTTTGATGCATTTTTTGTACCGTGGAGTTATTCCTTCGTATTCCTGTAACCCAGGGTCGGGTTCGACCCTGGGACTATAAACCTCCGTCGCCCCGACCACTCCATGCAGAACGGCCTCATCACAATGCGGCCTAAACCTAGGGTGGGATTTGTTATTTTCTTTTCTCCCATTTTAATTTTTTGAATATTGCTTGTGTAGATGAACGTTATGAGGAAACGAGAAAAGTAGAAAAAACGATGAATACCGCGCGAAGTCTCTGCCACGAGTTTACGCTTCAAAGGCGGTTATGCTAACCACATAAGCAGGGAGTCAATGGCAAGGGTTTGTTAATGAGTTTCATTTGTGCGAGCGCCTGTGCGAGTTTCGTGCGCAATGTGTGCAGTCTATTCAAACATTCGATGAAGTTGGCACACCTTCTAACTCTTGCAGTGGCCTTGGCTTGTGCTTCGGGAAATAGAGAATATTCGAATGAGTGTTTTGTTCTCCAGTTGATCACTTATAATGTATTTTTATCAAATTACCAGTCTCCTAACAATGCTGTAATCTTCATCCTTTTTATCAGATAACCACTGTTGCAAGGTTTCCCTTTGTTATTTCTCATTTCTTTTCAGTTCGTTGCAATCCATTTTTCACAGGAAAGAAGTCTTCATTTTCCTCTGTCTCACTCCACAATTGCGATCACGTTAAACGAGATTATGTGAGACCCAGTATGAAGTGATATCTAAGAAAATCTTTCATTCTAGTCTAGACTTTAACAAAAGACAAACACTAGCATTCAGAAAGACTCATAAACAAGTACATAAGCTTAGACTAGCCCGCAATATAAGTTTT
>NW_023661784.1:7500-12500 GCF_015228065.2 Penaeus monodon | reverse complement strand
ATAGACCGTATACTAGAGCTTCGAGTAATTGTGAACACCGTCGTGAGGTTGCTTTCAGCCTACATCGCCTCAAGAAGGGATTTAAATCCGGGGCATCGGGAATCGCTATGGGAGATCCTGAACTCAGGGAATTCCGACACAGATTATTGGCCTGATAGCAAGCCTTTATACTGGTACTGAAAATGCTGTAAAGTGTGGGGGGGTCGTCGAACTTTTTCCCTGTTAATTCAGGGTTAGGCAAGGCTTTTGTCTTGCACCAACACTTCATCACCTAGTCAAAGTCAGTGTGGAGCAACTCTAGGCAATATCAAGGTTCAGACCTTGACTTTGCCGACGATGTTCCCATCCTATCTGATCCTTGGAGTCACTGGTGGCGGCTCTTATGCTTTAGCAATGAGGCGAACCCCCTAAGCTAGAGGTCTCCTGGACCAGGACCAAGATTCAGGACTTTGGGGGCCTGTTAGGGAACCCGTTTCAGTCGATCCAGGTTTGCGGCGAGGACGTTGGAGTTACAGAAAGTTTTACATCCCTTTGGGTCGCGTAGTCCATATCTTTGGGTTGTCAGACCAAGAATTCAGTAGATGGATTAGTCTGGCACAGGAACCATGAACTCGATCAACAAGAGCGTTTGGAGATGGGCGGTACCTATACAGAAGGACCAACTGCGTGTCTTCAAGGCCTTGATACTGCCAGTTTTGCTCTATTGAAGCGATATCTGGATGCTATCCAGTGTCTTGGAGTCTCGCCTTGATGCCTTTTGTAACAAGTCCCCTTTGCCGGATCAAAGGGGTACAGTTGGCAGGACCACGTGTCCAAAACCCGCGGTTACACGTGAGACTGGCGTGGGACCTGTTACTTGCATAATCCGGGATCGCCAACTCAGGCTATATTGGGTACCTGCTCGTCTCCCTGTAGACGACCCTGCTCATCAGGTTGTCCCCTCTGCGAGACAACCCGAGTGAGGAGACCTGTGGTCGACCCAGGAGATCATGGCTTGGGCAGCTCGACGAGACCTGTCGCGAGGAATTAGAGATGGGCCGTGGGCCTGCCTGGAGCCCCCGTTGGCGTTAGCCCCTTGATGATGATGGTGTGATGATGATGGTGATGATAAAAAAAAAAAAAAAAAAAAAAAAAAAAAAAAAATAATTAATATATATATAAATATATATATATATATATATTATATATTTATATATATTTTATAATATATATATACATACATATATGTATATATAGATATATATAATATATTATATATATATATAATATATAAAACACGACACACACATAACACACATGCATATCACACACACACCACACACACACACCACACACACACACACACACACACACACACACCACACACACACACACACACAACACACCCACACACACCCACAACACACACCACACACAACACACAAAACACACACAACACGTACACACTTATGTGTTTTTTATGTATGTGTTTATAAATGTATATGTATTAGGCATATTGTGGGTGTGTATGTATTTATGCATTTGTGTGTGTCTTCTACTTAGTGTATCAGGGATCCACAAAGTAGGCCTATTCTTATGCAATAATTTAATCGCAGTCATATTTGCAACATCACTCAATTATTATAACTCACACTAACGTTTCCTTTCCTCTCCCCCCCCCTGTTTAACTACCGCCCCCCCCCACCAACCACCCCCTCCCCTCCCTTATTGCCCCGCCCGCTACCCCCCAAGGCCCGGGCCGTGGTCCCGGACGACGGGGCGGCTGCACTCGCACACGGGGGTCCAAATCCGCCTCAAAGTGCCGCGTGGACCTGGCTACGGAGCCCGTCAGCCACTTCTTCTGGTACCACAACGGGACCGGCATCAACTTCTCCAAGACCCGCTCTCTCACGATTGTCACGCACGGCTACTGTAGTTACGTTGTCATCGAGAACGTGACTTGGGAGGATTCCGGTGTGTACACCTGCGCGCCCCTCAGAGCGAGGCCCGCCAACCTCACGCTCCACGTGCTGCAAGGTGAGCGAGGGCGAGGCACAAGGCGGGTCGAAGGATTCTCTAGGCTAGGTAGGGTCGGGAATCGTTATGCCACCGATTCGTAAATGAATGCTTCTCTGATTAATCATTACTGCTGTTGTTATTGTTAACATCACAGTCATCATCATTATTACATTATCATTATAAAATTAGTAACAACCAATTTTTTTCCTTGCATGTCTGTCATGATCGTAGATACTTGATTGTAATCTCACTTCAATTATTCAGCACTAACAGCTTTCTACAAAGACATTAGATATGCTAATGATTATCTATTAGTTTTTTACTAGCGTGGATAGTTTGATACTATAGTGATAGTCCAGCAAGTTAAATAAGTATAACGATACTGATTACTAGTTCTTTGATTAATGCATTCTGGTAGCATAAAGCTGCAGTGACAGTCGAAGGAATTCCTTCATGTTGCTCGATTATACACTAAGTATTCGCGTTGGCCTAACTGTAGTCCATGACATGATTCTGATTATCAACTGAAGACAGGAATGCAGGAATGTGAGGTTTATTACGGGCACTCCACCGCGTTCTTACACACATATAAGCCAAGACGAGTACTGATGAAATTGTCTTGCCTCATGACTCATGGCCTTAGTTGATCACACTTGGCTCAGAGGGAAACGCGCTTTCTGTATGGAAGCCTTATGGCCGAAATTAAGAAAGTTGGCATAAAGAATTTCGTGGAGTGCGAACACCAGACCTGTTCTCTTTCCCGGAGAGGAAAACTATCTGACAAGTAATTTCTTTAGACAGTTAATATTCAATTAACTTATGTAAATTTCGGATAGAGCAACTGTAACCGTATCCACATTTTTGCTAAGGGATTAGGACTATATCCTTTTTTGAGTGAGTTACAATCATTTGGAAAATGAATTATGAAGTACCCAAAAGTCTGTCTGTTTATTCATTTATTCTATACAAGTTTTTAGAGTTTTTCTTTTGATACCAATGACTTAGGACGAATGAAAAGTAATGAGTTTTTGCTCTATTTTTTGTTGGATATAGTTTGTTGTAATTTTAGCCAGTAATTGATGATAAAAGTGATTCATTAATTGACACTTAAATTTTTAAATGTCTTTGTTGTCTTTTCATCATGGTAATATTCTTTTCGTTTTTATTGTTAGCTTTAAGGTTATTGTTGCCATCATTATTACATCATCGCTTTTTATTTTCATTATTAATATTTTAAAAGGGCCATTACTATAGTTATCTTATCGCTGCTATTATTACTATTACTATTGCTGTACTTTTATTATTATTTTCCTTATTGATGTTTGTTGTTTTTTGTTTTCGTTGCTTTTGTTGTTGTTTTCCTTACTTATATTAAAATCTTTATTGTCATTTACAATTATTATTATGCTTTTTGGCTATAATAAAACTGTAGTTTCATTTATCCTTTATTTCATTATCCTCATCGCCATTATCATATTCTGACCCGTTATGTTTTCTATTATTATTATTTATAAATCAATTCTTGTCATTATGTTGACATACTTTATTTTTTGATATTTTATGCAAAAGTTAGTCGCATGAAATTAATCCGTACTGAAACAGTGTACACAGAATTTTGAACGCGCTCCTGATAAAATTTCAGTGACAAAACCCTTTTTGGGGATGAGGGCTTCAGAAAGGGAGAAGGAAAGTGTAGGGATAAGAAATAATGAAAGTGATGACTTAACTGCCAGTCCTACGCAAAAAGGTCTTTGTCAAATCTAAAATTTTAGTCCATTACATAACCATAAAATTTGCTCCAGGTTGGACTGGCAGGAATTAGTCAAATCAGACACATATAAACACATACGTGATGACCATCCATACACATACACAAAATCGCACGCACATAGACCACTCCTCCGACATCCAATGCTGGATATCCTACTAATGAAAATTTTTTATAGACATGAAACAGAGCTCATAACCACATGGCTAAAAACCCGAATCATCGTCATCCCAAAATCATTATCTTAATACTGTCTGTCATCGCCCCGCAGGACTCCTATTCCTTGCACCCAAGCCTTTGTTTTCAAAGCACGCGTAAACTGTCATGTTTTACAATGTCTGTTCCCGTCATATATTTTTTCTGACGTATGATTTTTATCGTTTATAACTTCTTCCCTCTTCCTGTTGCCTTCATAGATCTCTTCCTATCATATCCGATTGCCTGTAAAAAAACTCCCTACCAGTTATTGATTGTGTCTTTTCCCATTCTGTCTTAAAATAATATATGCCTTTTCTATTAATTCCTCGAACCTGCATACTTTTTTTTCCTAGTGCATCAAATTGCCTGCAAATCCTTTCATACTAATTCATACTTTCTTATCATTTCCTCTTACTTTTTTACTATCACTCTAAATACTTTCTACTTCTTTCTCTTTCTACCAGAATTTTTACAACCACTTCCAGCTTATGTTTTCCCCGGTAGCTTCCTTTCTCGCTCTTCGCTCTCACGTCCCCCCTCCCTCTTTTGCAGACAACAGCGCGTCCGCCTTGCACAACGGCCGCGGCGAAAAGGGACTTCGCCCGCGCCGCCGCCACCGCTTCCGTCCTTCTCCTTGCGCCGCCCTCGTGGCTGCTCGTCACTTCCCTCGTGGGCGCGGGGCCATCCTGCGGAACAGCCGCGAGACAGCCCTTAGGATTAGTCTTTAATACATGAGCATATTTTTAAAGAAAGAAAAGTAGAAAAAATATTTTTATTGTTGCGTGGGTCTGAGAAAATGGGAAACTGTATCTGTGTTCACACCACACACACACAGACCCACACACACATATACATATGCATATATGCATATTTTATATATTATATATATATATATATAGGGTATAATATATATATATATATATATCATATATATAAAATATATATATATATACTATATATATATATATGTATATTGTATATATATATATATATATTAATATATATATATATTATATTTTATAAAATTTTATATATA
>NW_023661783.1:10000-17045 GCF_015228065.2 Penaeus monodon | reverse complement strand
TTTATGGCAGGAAAATTCCTAAAGGGGGGTTCTGTTACTTGGGGGCTTTTTCACCCAAGGGTTTCCCCCCCTTTTTTTTTAAAAAATTTTTTTAAAACTTCTGAAGGATAGTTATTTGGTGTTACATTATTGTCAGTAAAAATTTTTTGATAGAGTACTTTTTTAGGCAAGAAAGCTCGCAGAAAGTTGAGGGTTATGTGTTTAAAATGCGAAAATTTTTTATTACTGGTGGTCGCTTTGTTTTCTTTATATTTAACGTCATCGTGATAAGTTCATGGTAGCAACTGACAGGGTGACATCGAAGTGAATAATGAGTTGGTCTGTTTGTTATTATTAAACCAAAAAGAGAAAAAAAGGGGTTTTCCCGTAATTTTGTGTAGGCTTTTTATTATTTGTTCAATTTTTTTTCTTAAATCTTAGCTAATTAGCATTAGATTTTTTTTAAAACATCATTAGGGGCCTAAGATGAAAAACGGTTTTGTTTTTAAAGACATTTCTCTAAAAAGAGAGAGAGAGAGAGAGAGAGGAAAAGAAAGAGACAGAGAGAGAGAGAAGAGAGGAAAAGAGAGAGAGGAGAGAGAGGGGAGAGAAGAGAGAGAGAGAGAGACAGAGAGAGAGAGACGAGAGAGAGAGGAGGAGAGAGAGAGGAGAGAGAGAGAGAGAGAGAGGGAGAGGGAGGGGAGAGGGAAAGAATGAGAAGAGAGAGAGAGAGAAGAGAGAGAGAAAAAGATAAAAAGAGAAGAGAGAGAGAGAGAGAGAGAAAATAAGAGAGAGAAGAGAGGAAGAGAGAAGAGAGAGAGAGAGAAGAGAGAGTGAGAGAAGAGAGAGAGAGAGGGGAAATGAGAGAAAAGAAGTAGAAAAAGGGGAGAGAGAGAGAGAGAGAGAAGAGAAGAGAGGAGAGAGAGAGAGAGAGAGAGAGAGAGAGAGAGAAAGAGAGAGAGAAAGAGTGAGAGACGGAAGGAAAAGGAGGATGTCTAGATGTTTAGATGTATATGTCTATGTCTAGATGTATATATATATTCTTTTTTTATCTTTATTTTTTTTTTTAATCTTTTTTTATTTTCACTTTTTTTTTCTATCTTTATTTTTTATTTTATTTTTTATTTTTTATTTTTTTTATCTTTTTTTATTTTCATTTTTTTTCTATCTTTATTTTTTTTTTATTTTTTTTTTTTTTATTATTATTTTTTTACAACTACAAATGGACTGTGCCAAGTCCTGGCGTCTGTCCTGCGGCAGGAGAGGACTCCTGATCAGTGAAGCTGTTGAGGCGCTGTGGCGGCGGGACAGGGCGGGCCTGGCGGGGCTTGCGCTCTGCATCTTCCGCGCCAGGCGCCTGAGCTCGCTGGAGGTGGGCCATTCGTCGCAGATCTGGCCCAGCATGGAAGCCGACCGAAAACACGTCGGAGGCTGTGGTCTCGAGCCGCCGCCAGGATTCCGGCGCCAGGTGTCGTTGGAGCTGGCGCTGTAGCCGGGTTCTGGCAGGGCGGCAGGCGTTGCCAAAAGCGTTTGATCTCACGCGCCTGTGGCCTCGTCCACGACCACGTTGTGTCCATCAGGCGTTGTGAATATAGCCCTTGTCGTGCCCTCCTGGACGGCCACGACAGCCGCAGGCCAGGGACCAGCTCCTTGTCGGGACAGTTTCGATTTCCCTCCAACACTTCCCGGGGTATGGGGCCCCACGAAGCTAACGAATGGCCGCAGGGCTGAACAGTGCCCGGGGCCCTGGGGCTCTCCCCGGCACCGCCACCTCTTCAGGACCCTAAACTTTTACTGAAGTTTTTTTGAACGAAAACTCGGAATGGGCAGCTTGAGCACGCGTCGCCCTCGCCCAGCGGACGAGCAGCCCCTTTGCCGCCACGCCCTCGCCCAGCTTCTCTTAACCCGCGGGGAAAGGCTCCTCGGCTGCGGCCTCGAGGACAAATTTTCTCGCTTTTTTTTCTTGCGCCATGGCACTTAGTGTCTTGTATCCTGTTTAAAATACTTGGCACTGCCTGTGGTGGGCAAAGCGTTAGCTCCGGAGAGAAAGTCTATGCGTCCGCTCAGTGTGCTCTCTCGGAGAAGAATGATCTCCCGCGCTTCGAGGATCCGGGACACTGAGTCTGGTAAAGAGGTTATGTGTGCGTTCGCATGTGCACATAAAAAATTGCATTTGACAATAAATTAAACACGAACTGGACAATTAGAGTTGGAAAAAAAAGATATTTCGAGCCCTAAAATATGTAGAATTTATAGATATAAAATAATAATAATAATAATGATAATAATAATAATAATAATAATAATAATAATAATAATAATAATAAAAATATAAATACTATATATATATATATACATACACACACGTGTGTCTGTGTGTATTTGTGCGTGTGTGTGTTTGTATGTGTGTGTGTTTGTGTGTGTGTGTATGTGTGCGTGTGTGTATGTATGTGTGTGTGTGTGTTTGTGTTGTGTGTGTGTGTGTATGTGTATGTGTATGTGTGTGTATGCGCGCTTGTGTGTGTGTTTATGTGTGTGTGTGTGTGTGTGTGTGTGTGTGTGTGTGTGTGTGTGTGTGTGTGTGTGTGTGTGTGCGTGCGTGTGTGTGTGTTTATGTGTATGTGTGTGTGTGCGCACGCGCACGCGTGTATGTGTGTCTGCGTGTGTGTGTGTATGTGTGCGCGTGTGCATGTGCATGCGCGTGTTTGTGTTTTTTTTTTTTTTTTTTTTGTGTGTGTGTGTATGTGTGTGTGTGTGTGTGTGTGTGCGTGTATGTGCGTGCGCGTGCATCTGTATATATATATTTGTGTGTGTGGGTGTGTGCGTGTGTGCGTAATCTATCTATACACTCCACACACATACACACATATCTCTGCAGACGGCGTTTGTCAGTGCAAGAATACGTCTGGCGGAGGTTTAGTCCTGAACAAACGGCAGAGAAAACACTCCTAGTGAGATGCAACTGCGACCAAGAAAAAACTTTGGCTGATCAGCCAATGATCATTCCGTTTCATGCTGTGACCACGGCGGCTCAGACATGAACCTACCGTTAAAGAAAAAAAAAATGCATGCATGCATTTTTTTTTTTTTTTAACACACAGTTATATGAACAGACAAATAAATGCTATAAATGACCAGAAAATGAGAACCGAATTCAACGGGAAACGAAATACTTCGACGGATAAGCGACAGAGGAAGGATTCAAGAGGATTAGGAAACAGGCGAATCATCAGACTGAATAAAAGACAAAAGGAAGATTATCATTATCATTTTCTTTATTATGAAATTAAGTATTATAAAGATTATAATAATATTATTATTAATTACATATATCATTATTATTATTATTATTATCATTTATCATTTATTATCATTATCATTATTATCATTACTATTTCATTATCATTAAATTATTATTCATTAAATTAAAATATATTAGTGATTGATTAAATTTTGTTATTAATTAAAAAATTATTATTTTTATTATTACTTATTATTATTTATTTTTATTTTATTATTTTTATTATTGCATGATCATTATTAAATAATTTATATATTCATTAAAATTATAATTATTATTAATTTAGATTAGATTATTATTTTATTACTGTTAATATTTTTAATATAATAATTAAAATTATTATTCATTATTATTATTTTATAGTAAAAATTAAATTAAATTATGGTATATAAAAAATTTATTATTATATTATTTTTTTATTAATTATTATTAATTTTTATCATTAACATTATTATTATTATTATTATATTATTATTATTATTATTATTATTAGTAAAAATTTAAATTTAAAAATTATATTGATTAAAAAATTTTTATTATTATTATTAATTTTTATTAATATTATTATTAATATTATATTATTATGTATTATTATTATTTTTATTAAATATTATTTTTATTATTATTTATTAAGGGGTAATAAGCAATTTAAAATTAAAACAAATTTTACCATTATTGATATTTTTATCATTTTATTATTGTATTATTTATTTTTTAAATTTTTATTACATATTTTCATGGTATTATTTATTATTATTAAAAATTAAAAATAATATTATTGTTATTATAAGAATTAAAATTGTATATTATTAATGATGATTATTATTATTGGGGTTAATATATTAAAGGTTTTATATAGCATAAATTTAATATTAATTGCCCAAATTAATATAATTATTATATATATTAATTAATTTTATTATTAGTATTATTATTATTAATTATATTATATTAGTATTGTTTTGTTATATTAATTATCATTTTATATTATATTTTTATTTGTTATTAAAATCTAATATGATTAATGTTATTGTCATTTATTATATTAATTATTATATTTATTATAAAATAATATTAACTATATTTTTAAAATTAATTAAAATATTAATAATTAATTAAATTTTAAAATATAATCATATTTTTAAAATAATTTAAAATTATTTTATATTATTATTAATATGAAAAAGTTTTTTAAAGAAAAACCCCGATGTCATGAATATAATTTTTTTGATTATTTTAAGCTGTGTTTTATTTGTTTTTTCTTTAATTTTACGAAACGGGGTTACCTTTTTTTTGACTTTCAAAAAATTTAATTTTAAAAAATTAAAATAAAAACCCCAATACACATACAGGGACACACACACGGCAGACACACACATACACACACACACACACTGACACACACACCCACAACACACACCACACACACCACACACCACACACACACACACACACACACCACACACATATATATATATATATATATATATATCTATATTATATATATATTATATATATATATTAAGGAGAGAGGAGATAGGGAGAGAGAGAGAGAGAGAGAGAGGAGAGAGATGAGAGAGAGACGAGAGAGATGAGAGAGAAGAGTGGACAGAGAGACAGAGAGAGAGAGACTGAGAGAGAGAGAGAGATGAGAAAGAGAGAGAGGCGGGAAGAGGAGAGAGAGGGGGGAGAGCGAGTGAGAGAGAGGGAGAGAAATAGAGGGAGAGAAGAAGAGAGATAGAGATATATAGATAGATAAATAGATAGAGAGGGTGAGGAGATAGAGAGATAGACAGATAGGAGAGAGAGTTTGAGAGAGAGAAACCGAAGAGAGGGAACGGGAGAGAAGGAAAGAGACTGAAGAGAGAAGGAGAGAGGAGAGAGAGACGAGAGAGAGAGAGGGAGGGGCGAAAGGAGAGAGAGAGAGAGAGGAGAGAGAGAGAGAGAGAGAAAGCGAGAGAGAGAGAGAGAGAGGAGCTGAGAGATGAGAGATGAGAGAGAGAGAGGAGAAGAGGAGAGAGATAGAGTCAAACGTCAAGTCAAAGTCAAAAACACTTGTATTCCATTGGACTACAATGTTATTCTTAATAATACATTTATATTTACATCGTGTATTTAAGAGGTGTTTCTTTTAAATTCATTTTAAAATTAAAGAAGCTGTTAATATCTCTTATATTATCTGGTATCATGTTCGCATATATTGGGTCCACGTATTTCCATTGACGTGCCCCTGAATAGGTATTCGATCTCTTAACAAAAAGGGAATTTACTTGACGGGTCTGGGACACCTGATGTGTTCCCTCCGGTTTGTAAAGGCATTAACATTTGGATAATTCCAATGAATGATTTTGTAAATGAATACACATGTGGTCATAGCTGCATTTCGAATTGACTTTTAACCATTTCAATTTTTTTATAGGGGGCGGTGATGTGATCAAGTTATTTGATTTACCTAGTGCTACTATGGCAAGCACGTTTTGTCATTTTTGCACTTGTTGCATCGGGGTCTTGTTAGCCGATCCCAAAATGTTTGACAATAGTTAATTATGCTAGAGCTAGAGTTGCACAACCATGATTCTAGTTCAGTAGTGATTTGATTTCTTATGTGATTAAGATATATCAGGGTACCACTACCTGCCTGTGTATTTTGTCAAACGTGTGGCTCAAATGTCATGAAGCTGTCTACGTGGAACCTAGATTATTCACTGAAGTGCTCGGTTTAATAGAGAAGCCTTCAAATTCTATGATGTGTCATTGGAATTCTAGCTATGTTCTGCCGCACTACCTAGAAAAACATTGAGTTTTATGTGTGTTTAGTTTAAGCCGTTTGTTATGTCAAAAATAATTTTGCTTGTGTAAGAGTATGTTGAGTGTTTCTATTAAGTGTTTAGGTTGTTTACTGAGTCACTATGAAGAGAAGAAACTGTGAATCATCGGCGTACTGCACTAAAAGAAGTTATGGGCTATTGTTGATAAAATCATTTATGAAAATTGTAAATAAGGATCGCGACCCTAAATAGAGCCTTGCGAACACCAAAAGGTACTTGTGTTTTGATGACATACTTATGATTCTTACCGATGGTCCTTTGTATCTTAACTAACTTTTAAACCAAAAAAGGTTATCAATTTATGAATTTTACTAATTTGTAAGGGGAATATCATGTTTGACACTATCAAAAGCCTTAGAAAGGTCGCATAATGTGAGCCAAATTTACCTGATTTTTGTCTATGTTATTATAATTTATCAGGTTAATTTGCAGTAAAGCTGTTTCAGTAGATAACCTATTGCTAAAAACCATGTTGTGTTTTAGATAATAAGTCATTGGCCTCCAGAAACTCGTCAGTTGAATTTGCTACAATTTCAAGAATTTTGGAAGATAGGGGGAGTATAGCAATAGGGCGATAAGTATTGACATCGTCTATATCCCCCCGATTTGAAAATTGGTGTTACTTACCATGTTTCCAAGCGACGGAAAGACACCAGTAACAAGAGAGGTGTTAATAAAGACCGTAGATAATGTAACAAGTTGCAGGTATAGACTATCTCTGATAAAGCGCACAAGCAATGGCCGTCTGCTTATACAGCATTGTCGCGAAGATGTTTATTACTAAGATTGTTCTATGTTCACTGGTTGTGGTCTGAAAAAAAATAATTGTAAGCCTTGCCGATCTGGTTTTGTTGTAACGTAGAAGAATTGTTTGCCATACGTAGTTTTCCAATTTTTGAAAAAAGTCATTAAAATGGTCGGTCTTTGTAGGGCCTTA
>NW_023661783.1:5000-7500 GCF_015228065.2 Penaeus monodon | reverse complement strand
TTTTTATCTTTTTTTTTTTTTTTTTTTTTTTTTTTTTTTTTTTTTTTTTTTTTTTTTTTTTTTACAATACAAAATGGACTGTGCCCAGACCTGCCGTCAGTCCTGCGGCAGGAGAGGGACTCCTGATCAGTGACAGCTGTTGAGGCGCTTGATGGCGTGCGGACAGGCGGGCATCTGGCGGGGCTTTGCGCCCTCTGGCATCTTCCGCGCCCAGGCGCATGAGCATCCGCTGGAGGCCGGGCCATCTCGTCGCAGATCTGGCCAGCATGAAGCCGGACCGAGAACACGTTCGGAGGCTGTGGTGCTCGAGCCGCCGCCCAGGATTTCGGGCGCCAGGTTGTCGTTGGAGCTGGCGCTGTAGCCGGCGTTCTGGCCAGGGCGGCAGCGTTGCCGAAGTCGATGATGCTCACGCGCCCTGTGGCCTCGTCCACGACCACGTTGTCGTCCATCAGGTCGTTGTGAATATTGCCCCTGTCGTGCACCTCCTGGACGGCCACGCACAGCCGCAGGCTCAGGCGGAGCAGCTCCTTGTCAGACAGCTTTCGAGTTCTCCAACACCTTCCCCAGGGTGTTGCGGCCCACGAGCTACACACGATGGCCGCAGGATGGAACAGATGCCAGGGCCCTGGGGATCCCACGGCACCGCCACCTTCTTCAGGATCCTAAACTCTTACTGAAGTCTTATGAACGACACTCCGGAATGGGCCAAGCTTGAGCACGGCGTCGCCCTCGCCCCAGCGGACGAGCAGCGCTTGCCCGCTCGCTACCTCGCCCCCCCAGCTCTCCTTAACACCGCTGCGGAGGGAGCTCCTCGATCTGCTCGGCCTTCGAGGGACAAATTTCTCCTTTCTTGCGCCAGGCACTAAGTGTCTTATCAATTCAATCAATAACCGGTAATGCCATGTTTGAGCAGCCGTGGACCTCTCCACCATCCTTCGCCACTCAACTCGATCTTACGCTTTTCTTTCCACTTGTAATAATTGGGTTAGTCTGCTTGATACAATGGTGGTGCTCCGATTGCTGCCTTGTAGTTAATAATAATAATAGCATGGCCAGAGGTTAGGGAGGATTTTTTTTTTTTTTTTTTTTTATCTCTCGCTCTTAGCTTTATCCCAATCTTTTATTGGGTCGCCCTGATCAGTTTCTGGGGAGATAGTTTTAGGACGGATGCCCCTTCCTCATGCCAAACACTCTCTATTTACCCGGATTTTGGACCGGCACCGACTTGGGCTGGCTTGCCCACCCAGCGGCTAGGCAGGCAATCGAGGTGAAGTTCCCTGCCCAAGGGAACAACGCGCCGGCCGGCGACTCGAACCCTCGAACTCAGATTGCCGTCGTGACCGTCTTGAGTCCGACGCTCCAGCCACTCGGCGGTTCGTTGTCGCTTGCGACTCGTTCTGGCAACTCCTGCGAACGCCGCTGGTGCAAAACCGCATCGGTCTCTGCCGTTCCTTTGGATCCATCAGCTGCGTGGAGGGAGGTGAGCATGCCGCCATGGCAACAGATTCCTCCTCACATTTCTCGCACGGCCAGGACAGAGGCACTGATGCCAAAAGTCGACATCGACTGACGGCGGCCGTCGATATATGTGTAATGTATCTAAAGAGCGCGTGCTCTTGTTATCAGTCTAATTTCTGTTATTGCCATTATTTTCATTTCAGTTTTGTTTTATCATTTATTTTCTGTTTTACTTCTAATTTTTATCTTGACTTTATTGTTTGTCTGTAACTTCTAATTTCCTTTTTTTGTTTTGTTTTCTATCTTTATTTTCTGTTTCATTCTGTTCTTTCTTTTCCGTCTTTTCCGTGTCTTCCCTTTCCGTTGCCTCGGCCGCCCCGTGCCCCTGCTCCTCCGGGAGCGCGACGTCCCAGCGGGAGTCCTCGCCGAAGCGGATGACTGGCGCCCTCCAGGAACGCCATCCCGACCAGCGTCTCAGGCGCCGGGGAAGTCCAGGAGGATGGCGTCGCCGCGCACCTGCCCATGCCGAAGCGCGACGCCACGCCCCTGGCAGCTGGCGTGGTGCTGACCGTCCCCGACCTGCGACAGGGAAGTTCGACTCCGCCTCTCCAGCCGCAGCCCCAGCGCCTGCGCCTCCGCCCGTGGCGTCGCCAGCAGGCCACTGAAGCCCGTGTCTAGGCAGGCCACCACCGCGACGCCGTTCACGCTCACCTCGCAGTACAGGTCCTGCAGGGCGGCGCCGTGGCTGGCCTACTGCAGGACGAGCATGCGGGGCGCGCGCGCGTGCAGGTCGAGGACGCAGCGGGCGCTGGCCAGGAAGTCGAGGCCGAGCAGGTTCGGGCAGTCCCTGACGAGGAAGCGGAAGCCCTCGGCGAGCACGTAGGCCGTGCTGCTGCCGGGCCGCACGTGCAGGACGTCGGCGGTGACGGCGCCGGCGAAGTCCGGGTTCTCGCAGGGCTCGAGCGCGAGGCCCCACGCCCGCGCCTGCGCCGGCGAGACGGTCGACCAGGGCGTGCCGGTGTCCACCACGAAGGCCGTGAGT
>NW_023661782.1:15000-17046 GCF_015228065.2 Penaeus monodon | reverse complement strand
TAACCATTTCAGAAATAAAATAAGATCGTTAAAATTTGGAGAAACAGAAGAGATTTTTAATCATTATTCATTATATCTGGAGACAGGAGAAGAGATGTTAGAGGTAATATACAAATTTAGGCCTAATATACGTCGATGATATTGGTGATCGTGTTCATGATATTGATGATGGTGACATGAGCAATAATGACGGTGGTGGTGATATATGATAATGATATCGATGGAATTTTTGGTAATGATGGTGATAATCATAGTGATAGCGACAGTGATAATAATGATAATAATAATGATAATAATTATAATAACAACAATAATAGCAGTAATTATAACAATGACATTAATAATAATGATAATAATGATATTGATGATGATGATGATAATAATAATAATAATAATAATAATAGAAATAATAATAATAATAATGATAATAATAATAATAATAATAATAATAATAATAATAATAATAATAAAATAATAATAATATAATAATAAATAACAATGATAATAATAACAAAAATAACAATAATGTAATAAACTGATGATGATATTAGTAATAAAAAAAGTGAGAATTGGTAAAGGTGAGGTAAATTAAAAGAGATAGATGAAAGGAAAAAGAGAAGGTATCATGGAGAAAGGAGAATGAGAGTTGAAAGGGGGGAAAGAAAAAAAGAAAGAAAGAAAAGCAAAAGCAGAAAGAAGAAAAACAGAGAAACTAAATAAAATAGAGGGAACGAAAAGAGGATAAGTAAGGAGGCAGATAAAGAATACGAGAAAAGAAAGTAAAAAAAAAAATATTAAGAAGAAAATGGAATGAAAGGAAAAATAAATACAGCAAGGAAGAGGAGAGGAGAGAGAGAGAAAGAGAGAGATAAAAAACTTTTTTGACAATTGGCACTTGACAGATTGACAGTGATTGATGTTATGTTGACGGGCTGGGTATGCTGATTATTGAATAATTAATAGATGGAAGATGATAGATGTTTGATAACTGTCAAGCTGGCGGGTGATTAATGTTCTCCGCTCCCTCTGACACTGACTACGTCTGTCCCCTACCTCTCCGCAGCCCCACACAAGCCTTGGAAAGTTCTCGGGCTCTCCTTCCTAAATGCTATTTTCTCCACTTTACCCTTCCGGCCCCGGAGGTCCCCGGCGGGGCTGAGCAGCTGGCCCTAGGCCACTCGTTCCCTTCAGGAAGGCCCTCGAACTCCAAGGCCCTCGCCAGCGCCACCTGCAGGTCCTCAGGGTGTGCCTGCTTGACGTAGATTTGCAGCTGCTGATCCTGTAAAGCGTCAACAATGAAATCGCGGGCCAGGACCATGATCATCTCTTCCGCCGCCGCAGGGTACGACCTCCTTCCCCAGCGCCTCCACATCCTGCGCCAGCTGGGACAGTGTCTCGCCACGCTCACGAGTCCCGCTTCTTCAAATGGGCCCGATATACCTCGGCCTGGTGGTGGTGCCCGAAACGGCGTTTCAAAGCCTCTGCCACGCTGGTGAAAGGGCCTTTTTGGGATGCCGGCAGATGCCCCAACACTTCCACCGCGGGGCCCCTTACCCGCTGTTACCAGCTGCAGGGCCTTCTCTTCCTGGTTCCAGCCCTGGGCAATGCCAGCATTTCAAATTGGGAAACATATGCCTCCCAGGCCACCTTCCCGTCGTACTCCCGCTGGCTTACGCCTCACAGAATGTCTGGAGGCCGAGGGGCTGCAGGGTGGAGAACGCGTGCCGTGAACTAACACACCTGGGGGGGAAAGGGAAAGGGGGGGAGGGAGGCAACGAGGCGGGTTGACCGGGTCCGAGTTTTGCCGCCACCTATACCCAAGGAGCGGTTGTCCGATGGTCCCCCTCCTTTTTGCAGCGCCACTGGCTGCGACACGACGCTGCGAGGCCCGGGGTTTCCTGCCACAGACCCCAGGCAGACCCCAGTAAATCTGACACTCTGGCATCCCGTTGCCAGAACCTCGTCTGCCTTCTCTGCTTGCAACGTTACTACCCCGTGACGCCGCCCTTTCCGCCTTCACTTCCTCCCTCAGGCCCTGAACCTCGC
>NW_023661782.1:5000-10000 GCF_015228065.2 Penaeus monodon | reverse complement strand
TCTTGTTTCATTTCACTTAGTGTTTATTCAGATATCCAGGGGGAATGTGTCTTTTTCTTTTTGGCGATAGTTTCTTAAGCAGCGCTCAGCAAGAGTTTTTTTTCCTTCTTCCCACAACTCATTTGGTGTTTTATCATCTTCACATTGATTGAGTAATTCAAATTTGTTTGACACTGCAATTTCTGTAATTGTTATCAAGAGTTTTGTAGTCGAGCTTTAGAGGTGGTGTTGGACGCTCCATCTTTTTGAGTCTTATTTTAAAGTCGATAGTTAGTAGTTGGTGGTCACTGTTGCAGTCGGCACCAGGTCTTGTTTTGGAATTTTTTATGCAACTCTCCATTTTTGGGTTCAGCACAATGTAGTCAATTTGGTTGCGGTTCTTTTGTCTGGTAAAAACCACGTGTACAAGTGTCTTGGGGTGGTGTTGGAACAATGTATTTGGCTAAAACTAATTTTTGTACTACAGAATTCAATAAAATCTTTACCTCTTTCATTTATATCTCCAAGGCCGAATTTTCCACAGGTGTCATTTTTTTTAGATTATTTTTTCCTACTTTGGCGTTGAGGTCTCCCATGATTATTTTTACATCTCTGTTAGGGATTGTGTCTAAAGTATCTTGGAGAGAGTTATAAAAATTTCCATTTCTTCATCACTTGCAATATTGGTGGTGCGTAGCATTGTATAATACTAATATTATGAGGTTTTGCTTGTATTCTGACTTTTAAATGCGATCTTTTTAATTGGGCTGTACCCAATTAGTGCATTTGCATTTTTTTTTTTTTTTTTTTTTTTTTTTTTTTCGTGAGAATCATACAACTCCGTGACTATAATTTCCTTCTTCTTTTCCAGAAAAAAGAACTGTCTAGTTTTCTTTAGTTTTGAAACTTCCTTTACTTTTCCAATTGGTCTCACTGTTTCCTAGTATTTGAATGTTGTATCTATCCTTCCGTTACAGACAGTATGTAATTTCCCCCATCTCTTTCATTTTCCTTACGTTCCACGTTCCGATTTTAATGTGTTTCCCTTAATTGGACTGTTTTCCTTTATCTTCTTTGTCTTCCAGATGCATGTTTAACTTTGTCACCTGTTTGCCCACTAACTAACGCGCCCCTTGATAACCCAAGCGACGGGCGATGTGGTATGAATTATCTTTTCCCTGTATTTAATCTTTGGGTGTAGAGGTTTGTCAGGAGAAAAAAAAAAGTTGAGTGGAATCCCCCAGGCTCCTTCTCAACTCGCAGTCTCCAACTAATTAGGAGGAACTATCTCTGCCGCTTTTAAAACATTTTACACTGTAATACGCCAGACATATTATTTGGTGAAACCAGTAATCAGTAGAACTGAAGGTGTTTTCACCCCGATATCCACTGCCCTGCTGCCGACAGTTTCACCGCACCCTGGTATAGGGAGCTAATAGGGTGCTATTCTTGTTCAAGGGAACCCCAGGGTGCAGTTTATTGTCTTTATATATATATATTATATATATATATTATATATATATATATATTATATATATGAAGACATAAAAATGCACCCTAGGGTTCCCTTTAACAAGGATAGCACCCTATTAGCTCCCTATACCAGGGTTGCGGTGAAACTGTCGGCAGCAGGGCAGTGGATATCTGGTGAAAACACCTTCATTCTACTGATTACTGGTTTCACCAAATAATATGTCTGGCGTATTACAGTGTAACTGTTTTAAAAGCGGCAGAGATAGTTCCTCCTAATTAGTTGGAGACTGCGAGTTGAGAAGGACCTGGGGGATTCCACTCAACTTTTATTTTCTCCTGACAAACCTCTACACCAATGATTAAATACAGAAATGATAATTCATACCACATCGCCCGTCGCTTGGGTTATCAAGGGGCGCGTTAGTTAGTGGGCAACCAGGCTGACAATGTTTAAACATGCATCTGGAAGACAAAGAAGATAAAAAAAACAGGTCCAATTAAGAAAAACATTAAAATCGGAACGTGGAACGTAAGGAAAATGAAAGAGATTGGGGTAATTACATACTGTCTGTAACGGAATGGATAGATACAACATTCAAATACTAGGAATCAGTGAGACCAATTGGAAAAGTAAGGAAGTTTTTAAAACTAAAGAAAACAGACAGTTCTTTTTTCTGGAAAAGAAGAAGGAAATTATAGTCACGGAGTTGCTATGATTCTCACGAAAAAAACTGCAATGCACTAATTGGTACAGCCCAATAAATGATCGCATTTTAAAAGTCAGAATACAAGCAAAAACCCCATAATTTAGTATTATAAAAATGCTACGCACCAAACCAAAATTGCAAGTGATGAAGAAATGGAATTTTTTTATAACTCTCTCCAAGATACTTTAGACACAATCCCTAACAGAGATGTAAAAAAAATCAATGGGAGACCTCAACGCCAAAGTAGGAAAAAATAATCTAAAAAATTACACCTGTGGAAAATTCGGCCCTTTGGGGATATAAATGAAAGAGGTAAAGATTTTATTGAAATTTTGTAGTACAAATAATTTAGTTTTTAGCCAAAACATTGTTTTCCCAAAACCCCCCAAGACACTTGTACACGTGGTTTCACCAGACAAAAAAACACGCAACCAAATTGACTACATTGTGCTGAACCAAAAATGGAAGAGTTGCATAAAAAATTCCAAACAAGACCTGGTGCCGACTGGGAACAGTGACCACCAACTACTAAATATCGACCTTTAAAAAAAGACTCAAAAAGATGGAGCGTCCAAAACCACCTCTAAGCTCGACTACAAACTCTTGATAACAAATTTCAGAATTGCAGTGTCAAACAATTTGAAATACTCAATCAAAGTGAAGATGATAAAACACCAACTGCTTTGTGGGAAGAAGGAAAAGAACTCTTGCTGAGCACTGCTTAAGAAACTATCGCCAAAAGAAAAAGACAAATTCCCCCCCGGATATCTGAAAAAACTCTAAGTGAAATTGAAACAAGAAGATGCCTAAAATAAAAAGGTATCAATAATCCAGTTGAAAAAGTAATTTACAAAAAACAAAATACAAAAATTCAAAGATTATTGCGACAGATAAGGAAAATATTTAAATGAACATTGCCAGAATTGAAAACTGTTCTATCAATAAGACACTAAAAAACTCTACCAAGGAGTACGAAACATCACACGAAAATTTAAACCTACAATGGACACTATCAAAACTGAAGATGGACTTGTTTTTGTGTGATGGAAAAGAAGTCAAAGATAGATGGAATCAAAATTTTTTCCAACTTATACAAAAAGAATAAAAATCTAACAACAACATTAATTAGACTCAATGACAGCGAGGATGAACCACCGCCACTGCTGGCGAAGTTATAAAGCCATAAAAGAAGTAAGAATAACAAAAGCCCCGGGAAAAGATGAAATAAAAGCAGAACTGATTAGTAATGCTGCGAAAGTGTTGAAAACTTCTTCTACAAACTCTGTACAAAAATATGGAATGAAAGAAAATGGCCAGAAGACCCGGGTAAAATCAGTCTTTACTCCCATACCTAAAAAAGGTGACGCACTCCAAAGCAACAATAATAGGACAATTGCCTTAATAAATCACAGCAGCAAAATTTTGTTGAAAAATTTTTGCTGAAAGAATGAAGTTGAAGTTAAAAGAGGAATTGCAGACGAACAAGCGGGTTTTCGCCCTGGAAAAGGTACCAGAAACCAGATTCTAAATTTAAAATTGATCATAGAGAAAAACGAGAACTCAAAAAGACCTATACCTGTGTTTCATCGATTATGTGAAAGCTTTTGATACTGTTGATCACGATTCCTCTGGAATAACATGTACGATATGAAGTTTCCAAAACACATCATCCAATTAATAAAGGCCTTGTATGACCAACAAAAAGCGCTGTAAGAACCACTTATGGGGTTAACAGAATGTTTCGAAGTCAAACAAGGAGTACGACAGGGTTGCATTCTGTCTCCGCACCTCTATAATATATATTCTGAAACAATTATGAGAGGTGCTCTAGAGAAATTTTTAAGGAACTGTGGATGTTGGAGGATACAAAATATCAAATCTGAGGTACGCCGATGATATAGTTTTGATTGCCAGCAGTATCACTGAACTACAACAACTACTAGATAAAGTTAGAGAAGGAAGCGAAAAGGCTGGCTTGTTTCTTAAAGCCAAGAAAACAAGATCATAAGATTCAAAGATAACCGGCAATGAACATGATGAACATGTTACAATCAAAGGAATGATTGTGGAAAATGTGAAAGAGTTCACTTATCTTGGAGCTGTTTTAACTAATACATATGATGATTTACCGTAGATAAAAAGAAGAATTACCATTGCCAAAAGTGCCACAATTGCTCTCAATAACATCTGGAAAGACCGAAGCATTACCTTACGGACAAAGCTGAGGTTTTGAACTCATTAGTTTTCCAATTGCATCATATGGTTCGAGTGTGGTGTTGAAGTAGATAGACAAGAAAAAGATCAAAAGTTTTTGAAATGTGGTGTTACAGACGGGGTACTGCGTATTAGCTGGACAGAGAAGAAGACGAATATGAAGTGCTGAGAAAAATAAATTGTAAAGACCGACTGTTGGACATCTTTTAACAAGAGGAAATTAAAGTTTATTGGTCATGTAAAGAAAGTAAAGTATTGAGAAAAACTTGCTGACAGGGATGGTGATAGGAAACAGAGGAAGAGGCAAACCGAAGACAAGACTGAGCGACAATATCAAAGATATTTGCGGGCTGTCGATGGTATAAGTGGAAAGAAAAGCGTAAGATCGAGTTTAGTGGCGAAGGATGGTGGAGAGGTCCACGGCTGCTCAAACATGAGCATACCATTATTGATAGATATATATATATATATATATATATATATATATATATATATTTATATATATTATCTAGATATATAGATTATAGATTATTTACAGACAGATATATATATTCATATTTGTATATATACCCATATTTATATATATATATATATGTGTGTGTGTGTGTGTGTGTGTGTGTGTGTGTG
>NW_023661781.1:15000-17046 GCF_015228065.2 Penaeus monodon | reverse complement strand
ACATTAAGGAAAAATTTTTTCCTACAGGGAAAAACGAAAGATATAATTACCACGAATTTTTCCCAGTTTAAAATTAACGCACAGACAAAATCTTTAGGGAGAATATAACGTTAACTTGTGATTATATATAATACATTAATAAGAACATATTGATGGTAGGATTTAAATTTTGTACTTTGCACATTAAAGGGAAAACACAGCCGTGGGTGTATATATAAACAGAAACAGACACTACATACTTCCGTTATCAGTACAGGCTGTGTAATTGAAAGGGTTCATTTCCGCTGGTACGCATGATGTAACAAATAAAAGCGTGAACCAATAGGTCAGAAGCCAATAACTGTCCCCGAAACATCAATTTTTAAAACTGTCTGAAATCGAGGATGGAGACAAGTAATTTTAAAAAACTAGGTATAAGATCGAGAATTTAGGTTATATGGTTATTTCAGACATTATACATTTATATTGGCTTTGCAATTCATTCTCTCGCGAAAGAAAAATAGTAGAGTTCATGTGAATAGCAACTTTTTATTTCTTCTTATTAATTCAGTCTTTGCTTCTACCATAACATGGGGCATTAAAATTCATCAAACAGAATGAATAAAAGCGCCTGATTATTTCTATCATCCCGAATACGGAAACTCTTTGCCGAAATTATATATCGGGACTGGACAAAACAAAGAATCATTTACTGTCCAAGCTTTATAGTGCCAGTGCCGACTATGTTCTTTTTGCCCAAGCAGCCTGCGTTCACTTGAGTAACGTTGCGCGGCAAAATCAAGACAACGGCTGACCTGACAAAACGTTTTGTGAGGCATTGCGTGGCGAACAGGGCGAGGACTGGAGGTAGGTCGCTCCGCCTCGCGGCCTTTTGTTAAAAACCCAAAAAATGGCCACCAACTTAGAGCCTCAAAAGTATTTTTTTGCCTTTCTATCTTTTTTGGTCATTTTTATGGTGTGATACAGAAGTCGTGTTTCCTCGGTTTCGAGCCTTTATTACAGTCTCAATCAGGAAGAAATTTAAACTCTCTCATGACAAGGTCAATGTCAAGGATAGTTTTTTTACGAAATCAGCTGAAGGTGCATTGCGCGGCGAAACCGTTTACTTTGAGCATAAAGCAGAAAAAAATCAAGTGAACGCAGGGTAAGTAACCGAAAACAATTTTTATTAGAATGAATTGGCAAAAGTGGCAAGGAAAACATAAGCGGCGGCAGGAAGACGACGACAGCCCCTTCAAAATGTTTACGGGTACTGAAATGGAAAATGTGAACTTCTCACCAGTCACACGTGTTTTTGCTCCTCCGACCAAACATTCCCAGACTTCAATTCCCTTAAATTTGCCTGGAGGGTTGCATTATGACTGAGTAGACGATTTGGGTATCTAAAGTATAAATGACCTACGACAGATTTCAGGAACCTTGCGTTTTTCTAGGACCTATTAGCCATACAATTGATGTTCATAAAAGCAAGAGGCAATATTTACAGTGCAGAAATGAGAAACAACAAAACACGCAATCAGTAACCTTACGAATCACTGGGCGATTGCCACTGTTTTCGGACAGGTATTAAGAAGAATTATCGATATATTCAGAAAATACCTCCAATTTGTCAAAACAAAATAGTAGCACACTGCCAAGATACGTCTGAGATTTGCGAATACATAAACAAATTTAATATTGTATACGATTGTACAGAAATATAATGCCGCTTGGATAAGTGCCTAAAATACAAAGAAAAGGATGCCATGAATTCAAATAAAATTATCATTTTATTTGATCTTCTGGCATTTATATTATGTGTTCAAGAAATTGGCAACAAAAATGATAATGATTATCTAAACGAATAAGAATTTGATCTACAGTTGCGGATTTATATTTCAATACTTGTTGGGTCCCACTATTGACCTTGGCAACCAATTCAATGTGAATATGGTGGAAATAATATTTCATTGAAGGAGACCCTGGTTGGTTGTCACAAAAGCGTGATTGGTAGAACAGATTTCTTTTCTTTCAAATGAGTGTTATTAGTTATTGTTAGCTTTGTTG
>NW_023661781.1:0-2500 GCF_015228065.2 Penaeus monodon | reverse complement strand
AATATTAGGGAGACTGTGGCACTTAATTTGGTAATATTTGTCATCTTGATTCACCCATAAAGCAAGTAAATGAAACACTATGTTCGGTGTAGAAGCTACAGCCCTAATTAAGCCTGAATTGTTATTAATCAGTAAATGTTACGGAAGGAAGGGAAACATAACAGTAGACTATAATATCACATGTTGCCGATTTAATTCTTTTATAGGACATTTAACTTCGAGAGGGAACGCATGAAGTCAAGTTTTCCCGCGCTTTTTTTTTGTTTTGGTGGAGAATAGCAATCGTTTCTTCTAAAAGTTGACGGCGGCCAATTACATCTAAATTGATTATATATGTTACAATGACGCTTTATGACTCAACATGGGAAAACAAATAAACATATACGGATTGTATTTTTTTCGTTCTTCCGACTTATGAGGGCTTATGAAGTCACAACGGTAATCACTGAATAAATTAGGTCTACATACAATGAGATAGGCAAATATAGGCAAGAGGCGGTTTTAATACCATATATGTGTTTATCAGTTTTATTTTATTTCATAATAAATATTATTATGTTTGATAAATTTCATGAAAGCATTTATCTTTTAGCAAGTGTAAGCTGTAACCAGTATAGCTCTGTGAGAGCATTAGCATTCGATTAGGAAGACGGAATGCTTATGCGTCTAATTCTGAATATTAAATATAAGTGACACAGTTTGCTTAAGCTATTTTGACACTTTATTTAAAATTTTAACAAAAAAGGCATATATTGTTATACTTGAATGTGATCAGATAAAATCCCAGCTCGATAACCTTATTTGGTTGCGAATTTATTCGGCTAGTTATACATACGAGCAATATATATATACATTTATACATACATACATACATACATATATATATATATATATATATATATATATATATATATATAATAATAATAATAATAATAATAATGCTGATAAAAAATAATCATGAACACACAATTCCTTTGCAAATTAATCTCGCAGCAGGTAGATTAAATCGTAATATGAAGGATGCGCACAGAGGCGAATTATCTGGGAACAACTTCTAGGTAAATAAAACATATAACAATTTATTTATTTATTTATCATAATTATTATTTTCATAAATGAGGCGAAAACCCTAGATTGCCACAAAGAACGTGGTCGTTTGAATAGAAACAACCAATAAGTTTATCAATTTTTCTAAGCCAATTGATATTTTCTTCCTGTAACTGACCGCAAAACATATAATATTAGTTATCGTTTGCTTTGTTTAAATGAGTTCATGTCATTGTTATAAGTCAAATTCGTAACACCTATGGAGATACAGCGGCATTTTCCCTTTCTTTTTTTCACAATAATTAAACATTATAGCTTCATATTACTTGAAACCTAGAAACGCTTCTTTCTATGAACATCGACGTATGGTAGCTAAATAAACAAAATCTTTGGAAATTCGTTGAGACCTTGGATCAGTGTGTGTGTGGTGGTGTGAGTGTGTGTGTGTTGTGTGTGTGTGTGTGTGTGTGTGTGTGTGTGTGTGTGTGTGTGTGTGTGTGTGTGTGTGTGTGTGTGTGTGCGTGCGCGCGTGTGTGCGTGCGTGTGTGTGAGATATCAGGTGAATTACAAAACTGTATAATTCGTTCCATTCATTCTGGATATTGCTAAAATCCTATACAAGTTTTATTGGAAAGAGTTCTCGTCACTTCATTATTTCGATTGGCTGGTACTTTGTAATGCATCTACGAGAAATAATTACGATTTTTTTTTATCTGCCATCGTAGATGTTTATAAGGGGCGTGTTTAGGTTTTAAGAAATATGCAGCTGTAATTGCTAATTGTTGTGTTGAAATGAAATTAGAACTGCCGCCTCATCTCCGTAGGTACTGCCACTGCGATCAACAAACAGTTCTAGGAAATCGTATTTGTAAAATATTCCACAACAAAGCTAACAATAACTAATAACACTCATTTGAAAGAAAAGAAATCTGTTCTACCAATCACGCTTTTGTGACAACCAACCAGGGTCTCCTTCAATGAAATATTATTTCCACCATATTCACATTGAATTGGTTGCCAAGGTCAATAGTGGGACCCAACAAGTATTGAAATATAAATCCGCAACTGTAGATCAAATTCTTATTCGTTTAGATAATCATTATCATTTTTGTTGCCAATTTCTTGAACACATAATATAAATGCCAGAAGATCAAATAAAATGATAATTTTATTTGAATTCATGGCATCCTTTTCTTTGTATTTTAGGCACTTATCCAAGCGGCATTATATTTCTGTACAATCGTATACAATATTAAATTTGTTTATGTATTCGCAAATCTCAGACGTATCTTGGCAGTGTGCTACTATTTTGTTTTGACAAATTGGAGGTATTTTCTGAATATATCGATAATTCTTCTTAATACCTGTCCGAAACAGTGGCAATCGCCCAGTGATTCGTAAGGTTACTGATTGCGTGTTTTGTTGTTTCTCATTTCTGCACTGTAAAATATTG
>NW_023661780.1:0-17049 GCF_015228065.2 Penaeus monodon | reverse complement strand
CATCACCACCACATCATCATCATCATCATCATTCATCATCATCATCATCATCATCATCCATCATCATCATCATCATCATCATCACCATCACCATCACCACCACCATCACCATCTTCACCACCATCACCATCATCAACATCACTACCACCATCATCATTATCACCACCATCATCATCATCTTCATCCTCATCATCACCATCATCACCACTAAACCATCATCATCATCATCATCATCATCATCATCATCATCACCATCATCACCACCAAACCATCATCATAATTATCATCATCATCATCATCATCAATACTATTAAAATCATAATTGCCATCACCATTACTGTTACCGACCCTGTTACTTTTAATAGCATTATATGTTTTGTTCATATTGTTTTCGTTACTGTCATTATTATTGTTGATCTTATCATCATTTTTGGTATTATGCTAATTGTTATTATTATTATGGTTATTGTCATCATTATTTTTTATGATACTAATTGTTATCATCATCATCATCATAATCATAATCATAATCTTTTTTTTATCATCATTGTTATTTATCTTTATTATTTACCCCTCCCCCCCCCTTTCTCTCTCTCCACCTTTCTTCTCAAGTCCCCTTTCTTCTTTCTCTTCCATATCCCTTCCCCTCCTTCCTTCCTTTCTTCTTAACCTCCCCCCAGGGATAGTTGTGTAAATAACAAATGCGTATGAATTGACGGTTCAACTACTTCACCCACATGGAGATCAAGGCGGACGGTGAGAGTGAACGGAAAAAATATAGGTAGTAATAACCACGACAATGATAATGATAATAATAATGATGGTGGTAATAATAACAATACTACTTTTACAATACTAATTTCCTTTTTATTATTGTTATCATTAATATTATTACACCACCACCTCCACCACCAACACCACCACACACATGCACAAAGACTTACACACACACAAACACATGCATACACAAACACATACACACATGCACAAACAAAAACACATGCACACATACAAACACTTGCACAAACATATGCACACACAAACACATACACACATGCACAAACAAAAACACATGCACACATACAAACACATCATCATCATTGGGAAGCTAACACCTACGAGGGCCCCTCATGGCTAGCCGCCAGGAAAGGTTTCGTCCTATCTCTAGTTCTTAACAACAGGTTTGATCGATCTGCCCAAGCCACGACTTACTAGGTCGTCCCACGTGCCTCCTCCGCTCTGGGTTATCTCGAACAGAGATAACCTGGTAGTTAGGGTCATCCTCTGGGAAATGAGTCAGGTGGCCGTATAGCCTGAGTTGGCAATCGCGGATTGTGCAAGTAACAGGTCCTGTACCAGTCTCACGGTGTAACCATTGGTTGGACACATGGGCCTGCCAACTGTACCACATGATCTGGCACAAGGACCTGTTACTGGATCTTGGTCTTGGTCCAGGAGACCTGTAGCCCCAGGGCTTTGCTTCATTGCTAAATGATCAAGAGCTACCACTAACGTTTACAGAGACTCAAATAGAATAGCAACATTGTCAGGAAAGTCAATGTTGGTAATATTAATATTGCTCTAAGTTACTCCATAGTGTTGAAAAATATTGGTGCAAGAACACAGCCTTGCCTCACTCCTAAACTAACAGGGAAGAAGCTCGACAGGCCCCCACCATACTTTACAGCACTTTCAGCACCAGTATACAGGCTTGCTATTAATCCAATAATCCTTGTTGGAATTCTTCTTAGTTCAGGATCTCCTAAAGGGATTTATGATGCACCTTATCGATTGTCTTCTTGAGGATGATGCAAGCTGCAAGCAGCCCGAACTCATGTCGGTGCTCTACAATGACTCAGAGTGCCAGAATGTGGTCTATTGGTCTCTGATATGTCTCAGAAGAATGTGAGAAAGCTTGCCTGTTATACTGAGCAGTGTAATACCTCTGTGATAGCTGCAGTCCCACTGATCCTCTTTCCCTATCCAGAAAGGATGGCCAAACCCCTCAGCAGGTCGGGGGGGAATGGTACCAGTCTACCAGATGGCAGACAGGGCAGCATGCAAGTCCTTTGCCCTAGGTTCTCCACCAGTCTTTAACAGTTCAGCTGGGATGCTGCAGATACCCTCTGCTTTACCACTCTTCAACTTGGAGATTACCCCCGAGCCGCTGATGCCCATTGATGTTGACATGGCAGAAAATTTTCAATAAATAAATAATAATTCGCCCCCCTGACTTCTGTTAGGGAGGGTGGGTCCTCGTTGATTTGGTGGGTCCGGCAAAGGAAGCTCGACACCCCCCCCAGTCAGTTGCTGGTGGATTAACTTGGAGCAACTTCTTTAAATATGCAGCCCAACACTCCTGCACCCCAACAGGATCTGAGATGATCTGGCCACTTGCTGAGGGCTTGGAGCTTTCTCAGGCTTGGTAGGCAGGTCGAAGATCATTTACTTGGAAGTGGCTTTTGACCTCAATAAGATTCCTTGTCCCTTCTCATTAGTGACCTGCATACCAATATAGATACATGCAGATGTATGTATGTATATATGCATATATATGTATATATAAACATTCACACACATGTATGTATTATATATATAAATATATATATATATGTATATAATTTTTAAAAATTATTATTTATTTATTTATTTTATTTTTTATTTTTATTTTTTGTGCCATCAAAGATACTGTGCTTCACGTACTACTTGGCGCCATGTTGATATGTATAGTTGACTAGGTCTTTATACTTGGGTGGCTAACCAGTGATCTTTCCCCAGGAGAGTATTTGTTTAGGTAATCATTGTTGGTAGTTCTGTACTAACCATCAGCCAACACCGTATCTAGGTTTGATTTACCAAAGTTTAGGAAATCCGTTCAAATCCGCATGTACATTGCGCTCATGTTAATGTGCGTGTGTGTGTGTGCACACGCGCATCGGTCGCGCGCGTGCGCGTAAGCACACCTAGATTCGGTAGTGGATGAGTGTATCATAAATATGATGGTGAAATGAGAACCACCAACAATGATTACCTAAACGACTATTCCCCGGGGAAGGATCATGATCCATGTCCTTGCTTGCTTGCTTGCTTGAGATTTGCGAAGTTCTGGCTTCGCCCGGGCCTTTCACTTATGTCCTAGCCTGTGTCAGCTTTTTATGGCTGTCTCATTTGTTTGTCTGACACTCGGTGCTTACCGTGGCGGGTGGGATTGCCAGCAGGCGCTCCTGTAGCCGTGGTGTAAGCATCTCGCATAATCTCTTTACCAGCACGACGGCTGTGTTCTGCGGGCTTTGTCTTAGGAATTGCGTGTGCACGCAATTCTCTAAGACATGTGTGGCGTTCGGTAACCTAGGTGCATTCTGTGCAGAATGACTTCGATACCTCTGTTATTTATTTCAGAGAGTGCCATTGGTTCATAGCCGGTTATTTATTTCAGAGAGTGCCAGTGGTTCATAGCCTGTGGCGTCTGAGTACCAGCTGGCCGAGGGGGAATATCTCATTTCCTCTCTGTGAAGCTACAGGAGGAAGGAGTTGGCCGTCACCGTACACTTCCTCCTAAGTAATTTTCGGCTCTGATGTATTATCATGGGATTAGGGGGCATACCCCTGCCGATTTCGGCTAATCTGTCAGCAAGCTCATTGCCTCTGATCCCTATGTGGCTGGGAACCCAGTTTATGATAATTCTTCTACCCTGAGCAAGAATCCTCTGTGCCAGTGTGAGGATGGTAGTCAGAAGGTAGATATTGTCAGTGGGTGAGCGCTGCTGAAGACAGTCGACGGCTCCTTTGGAGTCTGTGTGTATGACCACGTGTCCTTCCCTCACGGACGCGTGGCTCAGTGCTCCCATGATAGTAACTGCCTCTGCCTGTAGCGAGGAGGCGTTGTCTGTTACCCTCATGGATTTTGTGGCATCCCTTGCTGCGAAGCCGGCACCTGCAGTGTGGGTCAAGGGATCGACCAATTCATCCGTGTAATATGTTCTGCTCCCCGGAGGGGTGATGGTTGCAATGACCCTCTGGGTTTCTGCCTTTAGGCTAGGCGTACAGTATTCATTCTTTTTGCTTGCCAGTTTCATGACCGAGAACTCTATCGAGGTTTGTGCCCCCGGCGGAGCTTCGACATAAGTCGGTGTGGGGAGTCCATGCCCTTGGCCAGTAGCGGTTCTTTTAGCTGATGGTGTATTAGCACCCTGGCTGTGTGAGACAGCCAGGAGTTGTTTGCAAACAGCTCGTTATCTTGTTCTAGGCGTCTGACTATTTTATGTCTTAGGCTTGTGTTCCTGGGAGCCTGGATGACCTTTGATAAGAATTGTGCTGCCGTTAGGTCAATTCGTGAGGCCAAGGGGAGAAGGTTTGTCTCTACTAGGAGGTTGAGGACCTTCGCCCACCTTGGGCACCCAGAATGACCCTGGTGGCTTCGTTTGGACTGTCTCCAATCGGTCTTTATATTTTCTTTAATGCCAATCAGAGCGAGGGAGGCATAGTCTACAATGGCCTGACAGCATGTACATAGAATGATCTTAGTACTCTGTGTCTGGCCCCTATGCGTCTTCCACTCATTGCTCTCATGACAGACAGTCTTGCCTTTGTTCGGCCAAGCAGGTACTGGACCTCCTGGCGGAAGGAGAGGGTCCGGTCTATCCTTACCCCAAGGTAGAGGTATTCCTGAACCCACTCCAAGTCCATTCCCTGGATTTTCAGACTTGTGCCTTGAACTCTCTGTCTCAGAGCCATGGCTTTGGATTTGGCTGCAGAGATCTTTAGTCCTGTCCTGCAACACTCCTCAGATACCAGGTCCAGACAACGCTGGGCTTTGTTTAGGCAGTGTGGTCCAGTGGAGATGATAGCGAGATCGTCTGCATAGGAGATGATCTTGCACCCCACTGGAGGTTTATGTTGAGGATACAGGACATTAATGTGTTAAAAAGGGCTGGACTGAGAACCCCACCCTGTGGCGTTCCATTTTCTAGTGGCATGTGCTGTGATAGGTGACCTTGGAATTTGACTCTGGCTGTTCTATTCCTAAAGTAGTCACCTATCCAAGCCAAGAGCTTACCTCTGATTCCTTTTTGGATCAGGCTCTCCTGAATGGCAAGAGGACATGCCAGTTCGAAAGCCTTCTCCAGGTCAAGGAATACTACCACAGATGTGCCCGTGTTTATTGTGCTCAAGAGCATGGCTATGCTGTGTGCTGTGCTCATGCCCTGGTGAACCCGTGGAGGTGTTCGTGTGGGGGTCCCATTTCCGTACCAGTCTTGGCCAGACAGCTGAGGAGAGAGGTGGGGTGGTACTTCCCGGCTCCTTTGGTTTAGGGATGGGAACTCTGGTAGCCCTCTTCCAGCTCTGGGTAGAGTGGAAGTTTCCCAGGACTTGTTGATGAGTTGCAGGAATGCAAGCTCACCTACCAGTCCCAGGCGGGAAATGATGGGGTACAAGATCCCGTCAGTGCCCGGGGCTGTGTTGCAACTGGCTTTATATGCATCTCTTAGTTCCCTCAGAGAAAAGATAACGTCTGAGTTATTGGGTTCGGCTGCCCTTTCTCTGATGTGAGCAAGTCTGTCTGGTTGTAGGTGTTCTTGTCTTGCCCTCAGTTCGGCTGGCAGGCTGTCGCTACTCGTTCTCGCAGAGAACTCTTGCGCCAGTGTGTTGGCCTCTGACTGGGGGTCGTGGTGCGTGCATCTCAGGGCTGAGCGGCTGGTGGCTCGCTTGACCCGTTGCCATAGCTCTGAGAGGGTGGTACGGTGATCGAAGGACTCACACCATTCCAGCCACTTTTCCTGCCTCACTCTGCTGGCAGTTTCCTTGGCATCCCTGACAGCCTCCCTTAGGAGGGCTAGGTTGTCGGGGGTTCTTTGCCTTCGGAAATGTTTTCGGCACATATTTACCCTGTGGTTGACCTCCTAATCTCGTCATTGAAGTACCAGGCGTCCTTGTGACTCCTAGCCCCAGGCCGAGTTTTGGGTATGGGCAGTGAGGCTGCCTCATCAATGGCATTTACAAGTCTGGCTTGTAGCACTTCCACATTTTCACTTTGCGTGGGTTCATTGCTTCTCAGACAGCGGGCCAAGGCGCTCTGGAACGCCTGCCAGTTGGCCTTGTCTGTTTTCCATCTTGGATTTGGTCGTGGTATTTCAGCAGTGGCCAGGGTGAGGTCTAGGACCCCTCTCTGACATGTGTTGGTTCCTGGCTGTTGAGGAGAGCGATCTCGGGGAATGTCTCAAGCACGTTGGCTATGTGATAGCCAGCCGCATCCAGTGCCCTGCCTGGATGGGGTGGTGTGCATTGAAGTCTCCCCTATGATCACTCGGTCGTGTGCTGCGGAAGCACATACCTGGCTGATGTCTAAGCTACTACAGTGTGGCCGGCTGTACAATTGTACAATTTCAGGGCCCCCGGCCAGGAGAATCTCGACGGCTAGAGATTCAACATCTCCACAGTGCGGTGCATCGGCTATTGCGGAGCAGGGAATTGTTGCTTTGACCAGGGTGATCAGGCCTCTTTTGCCATCGGAATGTGGCAGCGCGTAGACGTGATACCCGCGAAGCGAACAGCTTCCGCTGATAATGTCTCCTGGAGCATGATGATGTCAATGCTCCTTGATCACACTATTGCGTGGAGGATGGCACTCCTTGAGGAGAAGCCACAGATGTTCCACTGCAGAATACTTAGATTGCGTGCCATGATGTTACTAATTGATAGTTACATCAGAGACATCGTCGTATTCGAATTGACAGTCGGAGTCTGACAACTCCATTGTGAGATCCTCACTGCTTGAGGGGTCTCCTTCGGCTGTCAGGCTATCCCTGGCTCCACTGGGGGGTGGAGAGCCTTTGGTAGCTCTGACTTGACGTGTTTGGCTTTTTCTCTGGCCAGGCAGTTTCTGTGCATTGGGGGCCCTTGCCTGGCAGGCTCAGCTTCTTCTGATTCGGCTTGTGGCACTGAATCAGCCTGGCTAGGCTCTGCTGTGAGGGCATAGCCTGGCTAGGCTCTGCCTGTGAGGGCATAGCCTGAGTTGAAGTGGGGAGGGGAGTCTCGACCTGGGGTGAGGGAGAGGATTGGGCTGATTTGGCCCTCTCCTTCTTCCTTCCCTTTATGCTTGCGACAGTCTGTTTTAATGTTGTCATGGCGATGTCGACTGCCTTATCCGCCTCTTACTTGGCCCTGGACAAGGATACTGCACTGCTGTGACTACAGCAGAGATCAGGATCGACATGTCCCCTCATCGAAGAACATGTCTTCTGGATCTGGGGAGGACCATGTGGTGCTGTTGGAACCTTTCTTCCTGTGGTTCCTCTGCACTTGTTTTACTTGGGGGAACTCCTGTTTGTTGGAGATCTCCGGTTCGGCTGGGGGCAGCTTCCTTCCTCTTAGGAGGTCGGAAGCCTTTTCGCTTTTGTTTCCCCCCCCAGACGTAGGTGCATGGGGGGCAGGAACAAAGTCTGGTCGCTTCTTAGCAACCTCTTGCCGTTTGAAGGCCGCCTCTTTCCTGACAGAGCAAGTCAGGGTCCAGGCGTGATGCCTCTTGCCACAGTTAGGACATTTGGCTGTTGTGTCCTTCTTTTCTTCTTTATGATGCCTTGATGCACACCTCGGGGGTGTGTGCCTTGCTACAGACACCACATTTGACTTGGCTGTGCAGTTAGCCTGGTGGTGTCCGTACTTCTGGCACTTGAAACACCGCAGTGGTTCAGGGACATAAGTGCGTAGGTGTTAGGTACCCCAGTTACCCCGATCAAGGGTAGAGCTTGGGGTACCTTTCATGGTCACCAGGACTTGCCTGGTGGAGTCTTCCCTTCGACAATCGGGAAGCCTTCACGACCTGTGGGTGTGATGCTATCACTCCACAACATATGAGACTGAGAAGCCAAGTAGCACCATCTTGACCCTCTTTTCCTCGGGATTCAGTGGTGAGAGGCTCACTTTCCTCCCATCTTTTAGCTCCTTTGTTTCCTGCAGGAAAAAAAGGGTGCCATGATCTTTGGGCATGATGATCATGCCCTGATCTCGCGCAACCCCGGATCGACAGCCGGATTTTGCGCTGGTTCTCCAATGCCCTGACCATTTAGTAGGCATTGTCGAAGCCTTCAGACTCTCCCTCAGAGTCGGTCTCCGGCCTCGGACGTTTCGGTCAGCCCTTCGGCTTTGGGCTTGCTAGTGGAGGCACCAGCTGTTTCGGCTGGTTCAGCTGGTGCTCCTGATTCAGTCAGCTATTTGAGATCGTCTGCATAGGAGATGATCTTGCACCCCACTGGGAGGTTTATGTTGAGGATACAGGACATTAATGTGTTAAATGTCCACTTTCCCCTCTAGATATATACATATGTAGTGTGTGTAAATATATATATATATATAATATATAATATATATATATATTATATATTATATATATATATATATATATATATATATATATATATATATATATATATATATATATATATATATATATATATATATATATATATATATATATATATATATATATATAAAACATATATATATATATATAATATATATAATATATATAATATATATTATATATATATATATATATATATATATATATATATTACTTGATTTATTACATAAATATATTTATATATTACTTTCTGTATATGAATATATATATATTACTTGATATACATACATAGATATGTATATTTACACACACATACATATGTATATATCTAGAGCGGAAGTGGACATTTAACACATTAATGTCCTGTATCCTCAACATAAACCTCCCAGTGGGTGCAAGATCATCTCCTATGCAGACGATCTCAAATAGCTGACTGAATCAGGAGCACCAGCTGAACCAGCCGAAACAGCTGGTGCCTCCACGAGCAAGCCCCAAAGCCGAAAGGGCGGACCGAAACGTCCGAGGCCGGAGACCGACTCTGAGGGAGAGTCTGAAGGCTTCGACAATGCCTACTAAATGGTCAGGGCATTGGAGAACCAGCGCAAAATCCGGCTGTCGATCCGGGTTGCGCGAGATCAGGGCATGATCATCATGCCCAAAGATCAGGCCACCCTTTGTTTCCTGCAGGAAACAAAGGAGCTAAAAGATGGGAGGAAAGTGAGCCTCTCGCCACTGAATCCCGAGGAAAAGAGGGTCAAGATGGTGCTACTTGGCTTCTTAGTCTCATATGTTGTGGAGGTGATAGCATCACACCCACAGGTCGTGAAGGCTTCCCGATTGTCGAAGGGGAAGACTCCAACCAGGCAAGTCCTGGTGACCATGAAAGGTACCCCAAGCTCTACCCTTGATCTGGGTAACTGGGGTACCTATCACCTACGCACTTATGTGCCTGAACCACTGCGGTGTTTCAAGTGCCAGAAGTACGGACACCACCAGGCTAACTGCACAGCCAAGCCAAAATGTGGTGTCTGTAGCAAGGCACACAACACCGAGGTGTGCATCAAGGCATATAAAGAAGAAAAGAAGGACACAACAGCCAAATGTCCTAACTGTGCCAAGAGGCATCACGCCTGGAGCCTGGCTTGCTCTGTCAGGAAAGAGGCGGCCCTCAAACGGCAAGAGGTTGCTAAGAAGCGACCAGACTTTGTTCCTGCCCCCCAGGCACCTACGTCTGGGGGAGGAACAAAAGCGAAAAGGCTTCCCGACCTCCTAAGAGGAAGGAAGCTGCCCCCCAGCCGAAACCGGAGATCTCCGACAAACAGGAGTTCCCCCAAGTAAAACAAGTGCAGAGGAACCACAGGAAGAAAGGTTCCAACAGCACCACATGGTCCTCCCCAGATCCAGAAGACATGTTCTTCGACGAGGGGGACATGTCGATCCTGATCTCTGCTGTAGTCACAGCAGTGGCAGTATCCTTGTCCAGGACCAAGGAAGAGGCGGATAAGGCAGTCGACATCGCCATGACGACATTAAAACAGACTGTCGCAAGCATAAAGGGAAGGAAGAAGGAGAGGGCCAAATCAGCCCAATCCTCTCCCTCACCCCAGGTCGAGACTCCCTCCCCACTTCAACTCAGGCTATGCCCTCACAGGCAGAGCCTAGCCAGGCTATGCCCTCACAGGCAGAGCCTAGCCAGGCTGATTCAGTGCCACAAGCCGAATCAGAAGAAGCTGAGCCTGCCCAGGCAAGGCCAGCCAATGCACAGAAACTGCCTGGCCAGAGAAAAAGCCAAACACGTCAAGTCAGAGCTACCAAAGGCTCTCCACCCCCCAGTGGAGCCAGGGATAGCCTGACAGCCGAAGGAGACCCCTCAAGCAGTGAGGATCTCACAATGGAGTTGTCAGACTCCGACTGTCAATCCGAATACGACGATGTCTCTGATGTAACTATCAATTAGTAACATCATGGCACGCAATCTAAGTATTCTGCAGTGGAACATCTGTGGCTTCTCCTCAAGGAGTGCCATCCTCCACGCAATAGTGTGATCAAGGAGCATTGACATCATCATGCTCCAGGAGACATTATCAGCGGAAGCTGTTCGCTTCGCCGGGTATCACGTCTACGCGCTGCCACATTCCGATGGCAAAAGAGGCCTGATCACCCTGGTCAAAGCAACAATTCCCTGCTCCGCAATAGCCGATGCACCGCACTGTGGGATGTTGAATCTCTAGCCGTCGAGATTCTCCTGGCCGGGGGGCCCCTGAAATTGTACAATGTGTACAGCCGGCCACACTGTAGTAGCTTAGACATCAGCCAGGTATGTGCTTCCGCAGCACACGACCGAGTGATCATAGGGGGAGACTTCAATGCACACCACCCCATCCTGGCAGGGCACTGGATGCGGCTGGCTATCACATAGCCAACGTGCTTGAGACATTCCCCGAGATCGCTCTCCTCAACAGCCAGGAACCAACACATGTCAGAGGAGGGGTCCTAGACCTCACCCTGGCCACTGCTGAAATACCACGACCAAATCCAAGATGGAAAACAGACAAGGCCAACTGGCAGGCGTTCCAGAGCGCCTTGGCCCGCTGTCTGAGAAGCAATGAACCCACGCAAAGTGAAAATGTGGAAGTGCTACAAGCCAGACTTGTAAATGCCATTGATGAGGCAGCCTCACTGCCCATACCCAAAACTCGGCCTGGGGCTAGGAGTCACAAGGACGCCTGGTACTTCAATGACGAGATTAGGGAGGTCAACCACAGGGTAAATATGTGCCGAAAACATTTCCGAAGGCAAAGAACCCCCGACAACCTAGCCCTCCTAAGGGAGGCTGTCAGGGATGCCAAGGAAACTGCCAGCAGAGTGAGGCAGGAAAAGTGGCTGGAATGGTGTGAGTCCTTCGATCACCGTACCACCCTCTCAGAGCTATGGCAACGGGTCAAGCGAGCCACCAGCCGCTCAGCCCTGAGATGCACGCACCACGACCCCCAGTCAGAGGCCAACACACTGGCGCAAGAGTTCTCTGCGAGAACGAGTAGCGACAGCCTGCCAGCCGAACTGAGGGCAAGACAAGAACACCTACAACCAGACAGACTTGCTCACATCAGAGAAGGGGCAGCCGAACCCAATAACTCAGACGTTATCTTTTCTCTGAGGGAACTAAGAGATGCATATAAAGCCAGTTGCAACACAGCCCCGGGCGCTGACGGGATCTTGTACCCCATCATTTCCCGCCTGGGACTGGTAGGTGAGCTTGCATTCCTGCAACTCATCAACAAGTCCTGGGAAACTTCCACTCTACCCCAGAGCTGGAAGAGGGCTACCAGAGTTCCCATCCCTAAACCAAAGGAGCCGGGGAAGTACCACCCCACCTCTCTCCTCAGCTGTCTGGCCAAGACTGGTACTGGAAAATGGGACCCCCACACGAACACCTCCACGGGTTCACCAGGGGCATGAGCACAGCACACAGCATAGCCATGCTCTTGAGCACAATAAACACGGGCACATCTGTGGTAGTATTCCTTGACCTGGAGAAGGCTTTCGAACTGGCAAGTCCTCTTGCCATTCAGGAGAGCCTGATCCAAAAAGGAATCAGAGGTAAGCTCTTGGCTTGGATAGGTGACTACTTTAGGAATAGAACAGCCAGAGTCAAATTCCAAGGTCACCTATCACAGCACATGCCACTAGAAAATGGAACGCCACAGGGTGGGGTTCTCAGTCCAGCCCTTTTTAACATATTAATGTCCTGTATCCTCAACATAAACCTCCCAGTGGGGTGCAAGATCATCTCCTATGCAGACGATCTCGCTATCATCTCCACTGGACCACACTGCCTAAACAAAGCCCAGCGTTGTCTGGACCTGGTATCTGAGGAGTGTTGCAGGACAGGACTAAAGATCTCTGCAGCCAAATCCAAAGCCATGGCTCTGAGACAGAGAGTTCAAGGCACAAGTCTGAAAATCCAGGGAATGGACTTGGAGTGGGTTCAGGAATACCTCTACCTTGGGGTAAGGATAGACCGGACCCTCTCCTTCCGCCAGGAGGTCCAGTACCTGCTTGGCCGAACAAAGGCAAGACTGTCTGTCATGAGAGCAATGAGTGGAAGACGCATAGGGGCCAGACACAGAGTTCTAAGATCATTCTATGTACATGCTGTCAGGCCCATTGTAGACTATGCCTCCCTCGCTCTGATTGGCATTAAGAGAAAATATAAAGACCGATTGGAGACAGTCCAAAACGAAGCCACCAGGGTCATTCTGGGTGCCCCAAGGTGGGCGAAGGTCCTCAACCTCCTAGTAGAGACAAACCTTCTCCCCTTGGCCTCACGAATTGACCTAACGGCAGCACAATTCTTATCAAAGGTCATCCAGGCTCCCAGGAACACAAGGCTAAGACATAAAATAGTCAGACGCCTAGAACAAGATAACGAGCTGTTTGCAAACAACTCCTGGCTGTCTCACACAGCCAGGGTGCTAATACACCATCAGCTCAAAGAACCGCTACTGGCCAAGGGCATGGACTCCCCACACCGACTTTGTCGAAGCTCCGCCGTGGGCACAAACCTCGATAGAGTTCTCGGTCATGAAACTGGCAAGCAAAAAGAATGAATACTGTACGCCTAGCCTAAAGGCAGAAACCCAGAGGGTCATTGCAACCATCACCCCTCCGGGGAGCAGAACATATTACACGGATGAATTGGTCGATCCCTTGACCCACACTGCAGGTGCCGGCTTCGCAGCAAGGGATGCCACAAAATCCATGAGGGTAACAGACAACGCCTCCTCGCTACAGGCAGAGGCAGTTACTATCATGGGAGCACTGAGCCACGCGTCCGTGAGGGAAGGACACGTGGTCATACACACAGACTCCAAAGGAGCCGTCGACTGTCTTCAGCAGCGCTCACCCTCTGACAATATCTACCTTCTGACTACCATCCTCACACTGGCACAGAGGATTCTTGCTCAGGGTAGAAGAATTATCATAAACTGGGTTCCCAGCCACATAGGGATCAGAGGCAATGAGCTTGCTGACAGATTAGCCGAAATCGGCAGGGGTATGCCCCCTAATCCCATGATAATACATCAGAGCCGAAAATTACTTAGGAGGAAGTGTACGGTGACGGCCAACTCCTTCCTCCTGTAGCTTCACAGAGAGGAAATGAGATATTCCCCCTCGGCCAGCTGGTACTCAGACGCCACAGGCTATGAACCACTGGCACTCTCTGAAATAAATAACCGGCTATGAACCAATGGCACTCTCTGAAATAAATAACAGAGGTATCGAAGTCATTCTGCACAGAATGCACCTAGGTTACCGAACGCCATACATGTCTTAGAGAATTGCGTGCACACGCAATTCCTAAGACAAAGCCCGCAGAACACAGCCGTCGTGCTGGTAAAGAGATTATGCGAGATGCTTACACCACGGCTACAGGAGCGCCTGCTGGCAATCCCACCGCCACGGTAAGCACCGAGTGTCAGACAAACAAATGAGACAGCCATAAAAAGCTGACACAGGCTAGGACATAAGTGAAAGGCCCGGGCGAAGCCAGAACTTCGCAAATCTCAAGCAAGCAAGCAAGCAAGGACATGGATCAATGATCCTTCCCCGGGGGAATAGTCGTTTAGGTAATCATTGTTGGTGGTTCTCATTTCACCATCATATTTATGATACACTCATCCACTACCGAATCTAGGTGTGCTTACGCGCACGCGCGCGACCGATGCGCGTGTGCACACACACACACGCACATTCACATGAGCGCAATGTACATGCGGATTTGAACGGATTTCCTAAACTTTGGTAAATCAAACCTAGATACGGTGTTGGCTGATGGTTAGTACAGAACTACCAACAATGATTACCTAAACAAATACTCTCCTGGGGAAAGATCACTGGTTAGCCACCCAAGTATAAAGACCTAGTCAACTATACATATCAACATGGCGCCAAGTAGTACGTGAAGCACAGTATCTTTGATGGCACAAAAAAAATAAAAATAAAAAATAAAATAAATAAATAAATAATAATTTTTAAAAATTATATACATATATATATATATTTATATATATAATACATACATGTGTGTGAATGTTTATATATACATATATATGCATATATACATACATACATCTGCATGTATCTATATTGGTATGCAGGTCACTAATGAGAAGGGACAAGGAATCTTATTGAGGTCAAAAGCCACTTCCAAGTAAATGACCTTCGACCTGCCTACCAAGCCCTGAGAAAGCTCCAAGCCCTCAGCAAGTGGCCAGATCATCTCAGATCCTGTTGGGGTGCAGGAGTGTTGGGCTGCATATTTAAAGAAGTTGCTCCAAGTTAATCCACCAGCAACTGACTGGGGGTGGTGTCGAGCTTCCTTTGCCGGACCCACCAAATCAACGAGGACCCACCCTCCCTAACAGAAGTCAGGGGGGCGAATTATTATTTATTTATTGAAAATTTTCTGCCATGTCAACATCAATGGTCATCAGCGGCTCGGGGGTAATCTCCAAGTTGAAGAGTGGTAAAGCAGAGGGTATCCGCAGCATCCCAGCTGAACTGTTAAAGGCTGGTGGAGAACCTAGGGCAAAGGACTTGCATGCTGCCCTGTCTGCCATCTGGTAGACTGGTACCATTCCCCCCCGACCTGCTGAGGGGTTTGGCCATCCTTTCTGGATAGGGAAAGAGGATCAGTGGGACTGCAGCTATCACAGAGGTATTACACTGCTCAGTATAACAGGCAAGCTTTCTCACATTCTTCTGAGACATATCAGAGACCAATAGACCACATTCTGGCACTCTGAGTCATTGTAGAGCACCGACATGAGTTCGGGCTGCTTGCAGCTTGCATCATCCTCAAGAAGACAATCGATAAGGTGCATCATAAATCCCTTTAGGAGATCCTGAACTAAGAAGAATTCCAACAAGGATTATTGGATTAATAGCAAGCCTGTATACTGGTGCTGAAAGTGCTGTAAAGTATGGTGGGGGCCTGTCGAGCTTCTTCCCTGTTAGTTTAGGAGTGAGGCAAGGCTGTGTTCTTGCACCAATATTTTTCAACACTATGGAGTAACTTAGAGCAATATTAATATTACCAACATTGACTTTCCTGACAATGTTGCTATTCTATTTGAGTCTCTGTAAACGTTAGTGGTAGCTCTTGATCATTTAGCAATGAAGCAAAGCCCTGGGGCTACAGGTCTCCTGGACCAAGACCAAGATCCAGTAACAGGTCCTTGTGCCAGATCATGTGGTACAGTTGGCAGGCCCATGTGTCCAACCAATGGTTACACCGTGAGACTGGTACAGGACCTGTTACTTGCACAATCCGCGATTGCCAACTCAGGCTATACGGCCACCTGACTCATTTCCCAGAGGATGACCCTAACTACCAGGTTATCTCTGTTCGAGATAACCCAGAGCGGAGGAGGCACGTGGGACGACCTAGTAAGTCGTGGCTTGGGCAGATCGATCAAACCTGTTGTTAAGAACTAGAGATAGGACGAAACCTTTCCTGGCGGCTAGCCATGAGGGGCCCTCGTAGGTGTTAGCTTCCCAATGATGATGATGTGTTTGTGTGTGTGCATGTGTTTTTGTTTGTGCATGTGTGTATGTGTTTGTGTGTGCATATGTTTGTGCAAGTGTTTGTATGTGTGCATGTGTTTTTGTTTGTGCATGTGTGTATGTGTTTGTGTATGCATGTGTTTGTGTGTGTGTAAGTGTTTGTGTGTGTGTGTGTGTGTTTGTGTGTGTGTGTGTAAGTGTTTGTGTGTATAGAATTGTTTGTGTGTATAGAATTGTTTGTGTGTATGTAAGTGTTTGTGCATGTGTGTGGTGGTGTTGGTGGTGGAGGTGGTGGTGTAATAATATTAATGATAACAATAATAAAAAGGAAATTAGTATTGTAAAAGTAGTATTGTTATTATTACCACCATCATTATTATTATCATTATCATTGTCGTGGTTATTACTACCTATATTTTTTCCGTTCACTCTCACCGTCCGCCTTGATCTCCATGTGGGTGAAGTAGTTGAACCGTCAATTCATACGCATTTGTTATTTACACAACTATCCCTGGGGGGAGGTTAAGAAGAAAGGAAGGAAGGAGGGGAAGGGATATGGAAGAGAAAGAAGAAAGGGGACTTGAGAAGAAAGGTGGAGAGAGAGAAAGGGGGGGGGAGGGGTAAATAATAATAATAACAGCAACAATAACAATGATGATAAGAAATGATAAAGATTATGATTATGATTATGATGATGATGATGATAACAATTAGTATCATAAAAAATAATGATGACAATAACCATAATAATAATAACAATTAGCATAATACCAAAAATGATGATAAGATCAACAATAATAATGACAGTAACGAAAACAATATGAACAAAACATATAATGCTATTAAAAGTAACAGGGTCGGTAACAGTAATGGTGATGGCAATTATGATTTTAATAGTATTGATGATGATGATGATGATGATAATTATGATGATGGTTTGATGATGATGATGATGATGATGATGATGATGGTGATGATGATGATGATGATGATGGTGGTGATAATGATGGTGGTAGTGGTGATGGTGGTGATGGTGATGATGATGATGATGATGATGATGATGATGATGATGATGATGATGATGATGATGATGATTGATGTGTATTATGGTGGTGGTGATG
>NW_023661779.1:10000-12500 GCF_015228065.2 Penaeus monodon | reverse complement strand
GATCAATGGAGGCCAAGGGGGAATTTTTCCCCAAGGGGGAGGCCTTCGCCCATTGGCCCCCCGAATGCCCGGCCTTTTTTTTGGGAAACGCCAAAGGGTTTTAACCTTTTACCCCAATAGGGGGGGTGTCTAAAAGGGGGGCCTGACTAAAATGACTTGAAAAATTGTGCGGCCCCTTGGTTTCCAATCTTACCAGAAAAAGTTTGCCTTTTGGGGGAGGACTGGCCCCTGGGGAAGGAAGGGCGGCCCCTTACCCCGGTAATTTCCTAAAACCCACCAAGAGGATTCACTTTGCCTAAAAACCCTTGTCTAAAGCCTGCCTTGGTTTTGGCCAAGTCTTACCCTTTCCCTGCAACATCTGGAAACCGTCGCAAGCGGGTTTTTGGCGGGCCCGGGAGAGTCGATCTCCAAGGGGGAAATCTGCCCCCCACTATTTTATTTGGGAAACGGGACTTATTTTTAAAAAAAGGGGCTGGTGCAAAACCCCCCCTTTTTTTGGTTTTTTTTTCTGTCATTTGGGAAGGTGCCTTGGTTTGGGGATGGGTGTTCATTGAAAGTGCCCCATCCAAGAAGATCTTGACCTTTTTGGAAAGGTTTTAAAGGAAAGGACTTGTTAAAGCCCCGGCAAGGAAACCCACGGGCGCCCTTTTTTTTGTGCTGAAGGGGCTATGCTTGGCGGGCTACCCCGGAAAAAAGTGGATTTCGGGGGGCCCCCCATTCCTTGGACGGTTTCCAAATCCCCGGACTTGCCAAAAAGCTGGGGAAAGGAAGGGGGCGGATCCCGGTTTTTTTTGGGGGAGGGCTATGGTGCCCTTTCCAGCCGGGGGGTAAGGGGGGGAAGTTGGCCTTTTTATGGGGGTTAGGAAAAATCCCCCAGTCCCAGGCGGGAGAGTGGGGCAAACCCCTCCGCCCCTTTTTGGAGGGGTTTGGTGCCTCTTGCCCCTAGAGAAAAGAAAAAACGTTGATTTGGGGTTCGGTCCCTTTTTTAGGGAATTTGTTGGGTCTTTCCCCGTCTTGCCCTAGTTGGGGGAAACTTGTCCTCGAGAAACTTTGGATCGTTGGCCTTCCGGGGGGTCTTTGGTGGTGCTCGGGGGCTCCCGGGGGTGGCTGCGACCTTTTGCCGTCTGGGGGGTTGGGGATGGCTCCCCCCGCCCTTTTTCCCTCCCGTGGCGTTTTTGGCTCCTACGCCCCCCTTAGGGGGTGGTTTCGGGGTTTTTTCCTTTCGGAAATTTTCCCCACTGTTTCCCTTGGGGTTCCTCCCCCTCCTTGAGCCGGGGTTTGGGGTCTGGCCGGAGTTTTGGAGGCTGGGTGCCTCTAATGGTTTACAAGTTTTGTACCTTTCCCACGTTTTGGGTAGGGGCTTTAAAAAAGCAAAAGGGGCCTGGAAGCCTCCTTTTGTTTTCTGTTTTTTTTGGGATTCGGCGGGACGCGGGGCCCATTTCCAGGGGGTTGTTTTTCCATTGGCCCTAGTGGGTTTTTGGGCCGCACCAACCCCCCCCCAGGGGTGATGGCCGGGTGGGGGCTAGGACCCCCATACAGCGGGGCTCCTTTTTGGGAGGGGGGGGCCGGGGAGTCTGGGTTTCATGTGCCCGCGTCGGGCCCTCGGGAGCCAGGGGGGGTGGTTGTAAAAGCCCCCGATCCCGGGGGGCTGCGGAACCCAATTGGTGATGTTCTATACGTGTGGCTGCGACACTTAAAATTTGGGGGCCCCCCGGCCGTTGAACCGGGCAAGGGGGAGGTTAATTTTCCCCAAGTCCATCCTATTCCCGGGCAGGGAAATTGGACCAGGGAAGGCCTCGCCATCGGTTTTGGCACGCGTGGAGGGAAACCCCTGGAAGCAAAAAACAGCTTCCGCGAAATGTTCCTGGAGCATGACGATTCAAGCTCCTTGATCGCACATTGGGGAGGAGGGCACCCCTTGAGGAAAAACCCACAGTGTTCCATGCAGAATATTAATTGGTGTCATTTGTTACAAATTGATAGTTACATCAGAGACATCTCACATTGGGTTTGACGGTGGAGTCTGCAAACCCTTTGTGGACCTCACTGCTTGAGGACTTTTTTCGGCTGTCAGGCTATCCCTGGATCAGGGGGGTGGAGACCCTTTGGTAGCTTGACTTTTCGTTTTTGGTTTTTTCCCGGGGCCAGGCTGTTTCTGTGTTTGGGGGCCTTCCCTGGGCGGGTCAGTTCTTCTGTTTCGGCTTGGGACTGAATCACCCTGGTTGGGTTGCCTGGGGGAACCGGCAGGCTCTGCCTGTGGGGCAAACCCGGTTGGAGGGGGGGGGACTGCTGGGGAGGAGGGTTTTGGGGCTTTTCCCTTCTCCTTTTTCTTTAGGTTTTTCCCCGGCTGTTATGCTATGGCCTTCCCCTTTTGTTTTCCCGGTTGAAAAGGGATGATGCGTGACACCTGTCGGAAAACATGCCCCCCCGTCGGAAACTTGGTCGGGGGGGACCTTTCTTTTGGGCCTTTTTTTCCTGGGTCCTTTGACTCTTCCTGGGG
>NW_023661779.1:5000-7500 GCF_015228065.2 Penaeus monodon | reverse complement strand
CGAAAACCCGGGGAAACTACAATAGGATTCCCCCCAAATGAAGCAAGTGAGAGGAAAACCCAGGAAAAAGGTTCCAAAAGCACCACACGGGCCCCCCCCCACCAGAAAAAAGTTTTTCGACGAGGGGGACATGCGTCCTGATCATGCTTGGTCACAGCAGTGGCAGTATCCTTTTCCAGGCCGAGGAAGAGGGGGGATAAGGCAGTCAATGTTTTCCATGACGACACTGAAACAGACCGTGAAAAGCATAAAAAGGGGAAAGGGAAAATGGAGAAGGCCAAATCAGCCCAATCCTCTCCCTCAGCCCCGGTCGAGACTCCCCCCCCCTCTCCCAAACCAGGTTTCCCCACAGGCAGAGCCTAGCCCGGGATGCCCCCACAGGCGAGCCTAACCCGGTGATTTAGTGCCACAAACCCCAATCAGAGAAGCTGAGCCTCCCAGGCAAGGCCCGCCCAAAGCCAGAAACAGCCCGCCCCAGAAAAAAACCAAAAAAACGAAAAGTCAGAGCTACCAAAGGCTCTCCACCCCCCCTGGATCCAGGGATAGCTGACAGCCGAAAAAAGAGTCCTCAAGCAGTGAGGGTCTAAATGGAGTTTTCGACTCCCACCCTCAACCGAAAGTGCGATGCTCTGATGTAAAATATCAATTAGTAACAACAGACACGCAATCTAAGTATTTGCATGGAAAAATCTGTGGCTTCTCCTCAAGGGTGCCACCTCCCCGCAATAGGGGGGTAAGGAGCATTACACTCATGCTCAGGGACATTTTCAGCGGGAAACTGTTCGCTTCGCAGGGTATCACGTCTACGCGCTGCCACGTTCCGATGGCAAAAGGGCCTATGACCCTGTGAAGGGAACAATTCCCTGTCCGCAATAGCCGTGCACCGCACTGTGGAGAAGAGTTGAATCTTTGCGTCGAGATTCAATGGCCGGGGGGGGCCCCTGAAATTTTACAAAAATGTACGCAGGCCACACGTAGTAGCTTAGACATCGCCAGGTATGTGCTTCCGCAGCACACGAACCCAGTGATCATAGGGGGAGACTTCAATGCACACCCCCCCACCGGTCCCGAGGGCACCGGATCGGTGGCCGTACATAGCCCAATCCTCGAGACATTTCCCCCGAGATCGCCTCCTCAAAACCCCGGAGCCCAAAGCATGTGAAGGGGGGTCCTAGACCTCACCTGGCCACTGCGCTCGGTGGAGAGGATTTGGGTGGCGTGCGATGAGGCCCCAATGTGCCATTTTGGCACTTAACAAAACCCCCATGGATAGTGGCCCCGCCGAAATACCACGACCGAATCCAAGAGGAAAACAGCAAGGCCCAATGGAGGGGTTCCCGAGCGCCTGGCCCGCTGTCGAGAAGCAAGGGGAAACCCCCACAGAGCGAAAATGTGGAAGGCTACAAGCCAGACTTGTAAAAAAAACCATTGAGAGGCAGCCTCCCCTGACCATCCCAAAACTCGGCTGGGGCCGGATCACAAGGCGCCTGGACTTCAATGCGAGATTAGGGAGGTCAACCACAGGGAAACAGTGCCCAAAAAAATTTCCGAAGGGAAAAAACCCCCACAACCTAGCCCCCCTAAGGGAGGCGGTGAGGGAGCCAAGGAAAACTGCCAGCAGAGTGAGGCAGGAAAAGTGGTGGAAAAGGTGGAGTCTTTCGATCCCACCCCCCTTGGTTTTTTTTTTTTTTTTTTTTTTTTTGTTTTTTTTTTTTTTTTTTTTTTTTTTTTTTTTTTTTTTTTTTTTTTTTTTTTTTTTTTTTTTTTTTTTTTTTTTTTTTTTTTTTTTTTTTTTTTTTTTTTTTTTTTTTTTTTTTTTTTTTTTTTTTTTACCACCCCCAAAGCCCAGCGTTGTCGGGCCCGGTACCGAGGGAGGGCAGGAAGGAAAAGATCTCTGCAGAAACCAAGGGGATTGGCCCTTTTAGACAGAAGTTCAAGGACAAATTTTTGAAAAACCAGGGAATGGGCTTGGGGTGGGTTTTAGGAATAAAAACCTGGGGAAGGATGACGGACCTTCCCCCTTTCCCCGGAGGTAGTACTGTTGGCCAACAAAGGCCAAACTTCTTCATGAGGAGTAATAGTAAACCCAAAAGGGGGCCGGGAAAAGTACGATCTTCTCTACTGCTGCAGGCCCATTGTAGAAATGCCCCCTCCCGTTCACAAAGAAAAATAAAAACGTTGGGGACATAAAACAAGCCCCAGGGTATTCTGGGGAAGGTGGGGAAAGGCCTTCAATGGGAAAAAACCCTTCTCCCCTTTTCAGAATTGATTAACGGCGAAATTCTTACAAGCACCAGGTCCAGGAACACAGCCAAGCCCCAAAATGGACGCCCCAGGTAACAGCTTTTAAACAAAATCCTGGTTCTCAAAAAACCCCCGGGGGCAATACCCATGCCAAAAAACCATTTTCTGGCCCGGAGGAAATCCCACACCCCTTTTTTCGAAGTCCGGGGGGCCCAAAAGATAAGTTTTCGGCAGAACGGCAAGCAAAAAAAAGAAG
>NW_023661778.1:7500-10000 GCF_015228065.2 Penaeus monodon | reverse complement strand
GAGGAAGTTTACAGTTGACAGGACATATACCCATTTTCAAGGATTATGTAATGGAAATGTATGAACATATTAACTGTACTTCTATTTTTTGCAGTGATATTATGTTACGTTTTTTAAAAAATCAGGTGAAATAGAGGTTATTTCATGATGCTAAGTGAATTAATAGAGGTTTTCAGTGGCGGCAATGTAATTAATTTCGATATGGGACCACCTGCATTTTTTTTTTTTTTTTCAATAAAATTTTGGAAAAGGAATATGTTTATTTCTGCTGTAACCATGGCAATAAAATGTGATATATATAATGAGGCAAGACAGATGTTTAAAAATGCAAAACAAGGATAAGATGGGAAGGGAAGGGGGCGGAATGTACAAAATTTTATTTCGAGATTTTTTTTTTTTTTCTGAATAGCATTTTCAAGGCAGAAAAGGGGCTGGAATAAAGAATCTAATGCACACTGTAAATATTTCAGATTGATGTGGAGCGCATCATTCCATTTCTGAGGGACACAGGCCTTTTGTCTCCAGAAAGATGTGGATGCCATCCGAAGACATCCATCGCCGCACAGAGAATCATACTCTTTTAGATATTTTGCCGGCCCGGGATCTCAGGCATTCCAAGTAAGTTTTCTTTTGTTTGTCGAAGAGCATGTGTATATGTATGTGTATATGTACTTATGTTTACATGTGCAGCTATTTTTACATGAAATTAATATATATGCATATACTTATATAATCATATACAAATAACATGTATTATGTATGCATACATGTATATAATATATAATAAAACATATACATATATAATTATATGTATATGCAATACCATTTTACATGTATATTTGTATACATATAAAGTATACATACATAAATATATATATATTATATATAGATAATATATAATATATATATATATATATATTTAATATATATTATATATATATATATTATATATATATATATATAATTATATATATATAAAATAATATATATAATTATATAGTTATATAAATATTTATATTTATATAATAGATAGATAGACACACACACACACACAAAACACACACACACAACCACACCACACACACAACACACACACCACCACACACACACACACACACACAACCCCACATACTACATACATACATTTTTTTTTTTTTTTTTTTTTTTTTTTTTTACGGTAGGTTCATATTTGGGGCCGCCGGCGGTCACAGCATGCTACTTAATTGTGTTTTCATGTTTTGATCTCTTGGAGTGAGTACGTGGTAGGGTCCCCAGTTCCTTTCCACGGAGAGTTGCCGGTATTACCTTTTAGGTAATCATTATTATTTTTTTTTTTTTTTCTGTTTTTTGTCAACATGGGCGCCACGACAGGCCCACGATTAGATAAGGCGCCAATTTGTTCATCAAACCCGCACGGTGTGCACAAATATGCATGTATATTGTGCAACCCATGCGGTGTTTGATGAACTACTTGGCGCCTATCTAATCGTGGTGCCTGTCGTGGCGCCCATGTTGACATAAAACAGAAAAAAAAAAAAATAATAAAAAATGATTACCTAAAAGGTAATACCGGCACTCCCCGTGGAAAGGAACTGGGGACCCAAACCACTTTACTCACTCCAAGAGCATCACAACATGAAAACTCCCAATTTAAGTAGCATGCTGTGACCCGGCGGCTCAAATATGAACCTACCGTAAAAAAAAAAAAAAAAAAAAAAAAAAAAAATGTATGTTGTATGTATGTGGGGTGTGTGTGTGTGTGTGTGTGTGTTGTGTGTGTGTTGTGTGTGTGGTGTGTGTGTGTGTGTGTGTGTGTGTGTGTGTGTGTGTCTATCTATCTATTATATAAATATTAATATATTTAATATATATTTTATATATATTATATAATATATAATATATTATAAAATATATATATATATATATATATATATATAAATTATATATATATATATATATATATATAATTTAATAATATAATATATATAAATAATATATATATATATTATATATATATCTATATATTATATATATATATTTTATGTATGGTATACTATATGTATACAAATAACATGTATTTTGTTTTATGCATATACATATATATTATATATGTAATGTATATTATAATTATATACATGTATGCATACATATATACATGTATATTGTATATGATATATAAGTATATGCATATATATAATTTCATGTAAAAAAAGCTGCACATGTAAACATAAGTACATATACACATACATATACACATGCTCTTCTGACAAACAAAAGAAAACTTACTTGGAATGCCTGAGATCCCTTTGGCGGCAAAATATCTAAAAGAGTTATGTATTCTCTGTGCGGCGATGGATGTCTTCGGATGGCATCCACTCTTCTGGAGACAAAAGGCCTGTGTCCCTCAGAAATGGAATGATGCGCTCCACATCAATCTGAAATATTTACAGTGTGCATTAGATTCTTTATTCCAGCACCTTTCTGCCTTGAAAATGCTATT
>NW_023661777.1:10000-17051 GCF_015228065.2 Penaeus monodon | reverse complement strand
TAATATGTGCAACCTTAGTCATTTGTTTCTTCAAAGTTTTTTTGAAAGGCTAAAAAACGTGTAATTGTTTAAGACTGACAGATTGAACTGATAAAGTAACTCATTGATTAAGAGGTATATATGGAAGAGATGTTCAATATGTGACTACATTCTCTCCCATTTTAAACTCTCAGCAAGGAACATTTTCTGATGTCACAGTCATTTTCTGATGGTAATACACTGATACTTAATTATCAGTGTACTGCCATCTTTCTTAGAGCCCATAAGAGAACATGTGTCGAGTTTGTTATTGATTTCTCTTCTTATTTTTCTTAAACATGAAATTACTAAATAAATAATGTATTGTGTAGGTGCGACGTATATGAGCTATCACAATGTTACACCCGGAAATTTGCATAAATAAATTTAAACTTTTCGTACCCTCACGATTTACGCCCACTATAAGAAAGGGAAAATATACTTCAGTATCTATTAAAATCGACGGCTAAATATCTATCCAATGGTTTTGCCGGTTCAAAACAAGTGAACACGAGGTAAGCTGTAATTTTACCATCAACTTGTCATAGCTTATACCAGGGTTTAGATGTCTGACAGAGAGAGGGGAGAGATTTAATATTGGCACTGGAATATAGTTCCAATTACTGTTCTCTGGCTCGCCACCTATTATTTAAAGGGGCATCTACCCTCATTGACCACCCAGGCGTTAGCATCTGAAAGATTTTTGGGGTAGCTTGGATCATCAATCTTTGCAACAAGATGAACCAATACCATAATACTTACTGAGGAGGTTGGGAGTGGAGATGGCTGTCCTCACAAACATGAAAAGAATATGAGTGGCATTGTCAGTGAGAGTAGCTACATTTTTCATTGGTTAGGCAACATCAGTGGAAACCACCTCCAGCAGAATCCAGCCATCATTAGCTGTGTTAGCTCCAGCCGATGGATGTGTAAAAGGCTATCATCCTTAGTACAATGGTGAACAGAGGGTAGTTATACTTGTTAACGGCTTGACTCTTTATTTCTGAGAGTTGACACCACGCAGTATAAGAACACGACATGTTTAGTTATACGGGTTATCGGGGCCGCGCGGAGGTCACGGTCAGCTGCCCGGAGAGAGGGCGGAGCTGACCTTAGTGCGCTGGTAGCTGGCTACGAACTCCCGGTCAAACGAGGTCAGATATAAAATGTGACCTCCGCCCTCGCTGAGCGGGTGGTTCTTATTTGGGACATTTGGATCCACGTGGAAAACAGCCACGTGGTCCACTGGTAATAGAAATAGAATTATCCACATCCTGTAACAGAAATAGAATTATCCACATCTTATATTGCTCGGCCACCTACTCGCGCCTCGCCCTCGAGGCGCCTTCAAGGGTGACCTAACTTGGCTGGTCGTCTCGTTCTCGTGCGTCGTCCTGGTTCAACTTCGTGGCTGCTCGTCCATGTTGTCCTCATCCTCCTGGTCCTCTGTGTAACTGTCCGTCCTCGTTCACACGTCCTCGAAAGTCTCGCAAAGGTCCTCCTTGACTTCAGATTCGTTTAGACCAGTCCTCGTCCAGGCCTAACTCGGCGGCGTCCTCGTCCACACGTCCTCACAGATCTCGTCCAGGTCTTTCTCGCGTCCACACGTCCTCGTAATCTTCATCCGGATCTACGGGCGTCGGGGCAGGGGCGGCATCTCGGGGCGGCTTATATCTGCGCTACGAGCTCCTGGAGTTGACCGGATCTGCAGGCGTCCGCCAGGCACAGCATTCTGGGGCGACTGGTACCTTTTCTGACGAAAATCTTGGTCCGTGGGCCTATGGCGATCTTCGATGACGTCCTTCTCACAGCATCCTAAGGGTCCTCCTTCGGTGCCGTGTCGGTCCGACTGCAATATAAAGTCGGGGAGCCAGATCATACACGTAAGGGCCAGAGTAAGAGAAAAAGAAAGGCAACAGAGAAGATGGGGTGGTAATTACCACTAGCCGGTTATTCATAACAATTTACGGTTTTTACTGTTGGTTTTTAACTTATTTTCGTCTTTTTTTTTTCATTTTGTGTTTTATTTTCACAAAGGTAAAGAAGAAAATAGAAGAGGGAGATGTCAGTAGCGGTCCGTATAGACCTATTTGAACTACCAACCATCTCTGATAGATATGAGAATAGATAAGGGAACGACATCGGCGATCCGCGAAGATCTATTTGAACCATAGTCGTCACTAAGATAAGAAATAGATGTAACTTGTACTACAGACAGCGACAGCCAAAATTGCGGGCTAAAGAGATAAATCTTTACGCCGGCACTAAGACAATGAAAAGGGTCAGTGTCTTTTATCCTGTGTGTGTGAGTGAGCTGAATGTGTGTGTGTATGCGTGTGTGAGTGACAGCTATCGTTAATGAGAGGGAAGCGAGTGACCTCACACAGAGAATGAATCACAAACACGAATATTAACGTTCACTATAACAAAACTGATGTAAATTAGCAATGCTAGCTATTTAAGATTATTTCAACTACCACATTGAATTCAACATATAATGATATGCGACAGAATGTACCCATGAATGAATGGTGACATGAAAAAATATTCGCCAATTTTTTATCAAGCAAATCTTCTCGGGGTCAGAAAATCTGAACTGCCGAGGTACATGTCTAGCTTTGCACGTCAGACTTCAATAAAACTCAATAACGGGGGATCCTATACCCAAATGCCGTATATGACTGAAGCGACTCGAGCCAGGAATATAATATCCTGCTCTCTTCTGCGTATCTGTAATGGGCGCTCGCAAAATTCCCGAAGGATATATAATTCACGAATCACACAAACGCTTGGGGGGTACCCAAAACATGCAAGCGACTTCAAGAGGGTGAGAAAGGTGTGATTAATAAGCGAATAATGATTCTAGCTTAAACCCTAGTCCTACATTAATTAACGGACGTAAACCGCGGGTCACACCGACTCAAAGGGAGCCGAACGAACGAATAACTTCGGTTATTGCACCTACTCTCGAACGACGGAGCGCAGATCTATTAGGCGTTTACGCAACCCCGGGGCAATATCGGGCAATCCTGTGCACTATGATATGGGGGAAGATCCTACGCTATATCCAAATAATACAATTTTGTTACCTGCTTCGCTCTAGCGCCGATAGAACGTGTCACCAAAAAGCAATGTAACAATGATATGTTTGCTTCCAAATTAGAGGGAACCAAGTGGTCATCTGACCCTACCCACGCCGCCACCGACGGGAAAAGAGAAGTGAGGTCAGGTCAAGACAGGAAATTAACCTTTTTCTAATCCAAAGTGACCGCAAAGAAAGAAAAGGAAGGTCAGGTCGGGGGCGAGGGTTAGGAACGAGATGAAATGAAATGGTATTCGTGATAAGATAAAATCACGAACGCGTTAAATTCGTTGCAGATGAAACAATATAAATCTCTAAAAACGAGAGAAAATAATTAATTACTTTACTAACGAACGATATTCATGTTTATTGATCACATACTCGATCGCACGGAAAATACGATCTGAGGTGGAAGAATAGTGGAGAACGTGCCATTTGCTGTCATTAGCACCTTTTAACCCAACAAAAACAATGGCTTAACACATGTATGGGAGAAGAAGGGAAAAGAAATAAGAAAGGGGCCAAAAATGTACTTACGTGTTTTTTTTCTTAGCCATGTCTTGAAGCGGTCGAGCGGATTTTCTTCGAAGATTTGCGTTCATGCTGCGAGCCGGAAGGACGCAGCGCCACCCTGCCACCAGTTATAACGGGTATGCGTACTCTAGTTTAGTGGCTGACAGGGGCGCAAAACACACGTAAAGGGGTGAACACACGCTACGACGACGCTACGACTTGTCTAAAGGGTCAAAAGCGCCGCGTGGAGGACACGGTCAGCTGCCCGGAGAGAGGGCGGAGCTGACCTTACCGCGCTGGTCGCTTGACACGAACTCCCTCGGAGGGAGGCGAGAGCTGACCCTACCGCGTCGGTAGCTTGGCACGGACTCCCGGTCAAACGAGGTCAGATATAAAATGTGACCTCCGCCCTCGCTGAGCGGGTGGTTCTTATTTGGGACATTTGGATCCACGTGGAAAACAGCCACGTGGTCCACTGGTAATAGAAATAGAATTATCCACATCCTGTAACAGAAATAGAATTATCCACATCTTATAGAATGTGTAATGGTGTGTGTGTGTGTGTGTGTGTGTGTGTGTGTGTGTGTGTGTGTGTGTGTGTGTGTGTGTGTGTGTGTGTGTGTGTGTGTGTTTGTATGTGTGTGTGTGTGTGTGTGAGTGTGTGTTTTTTAACCTAATGTGGAAGAGATGTTCAATGTCAAACTAGCTTTTGTGACAGATAGTTTTGCATGAGAAGACAACCTACGCAGATTGTATCGGTGGACCCCCCATTTCCCTGAAAATGATACTGGTGATGAGAATAGCTTCTCTCGCCAGGACTGTGGGATGTCTTAGAAACTAAAGACTGCTGTCTCTTTGTATCCTTACTAGAAGATTCTCTAGAACTGCAGTGTTTTCTGGAGTGCTGGGCTCTGTGATATCAATTGTAGAATGGCTGTAGCTATTCTACAAACTGAGAGAGGAGGAGTGTGCTCGGTGATTGTCATGGCTGTCTCTAATTGATTCATGGTGTTCTACAATCTGGCTCTGTATCAGGGGCGTCATTTAGTGGGGGTTGGGGATAATTCCCCCTCACTACTCCGATTGCCCCCCTCAAAGTCTGACTTGCCCTCACCCCAAGGGCCACACTCTCACGATTTTTTGCCTAAATTAGCTCTGGCTCGCAGTGCCCCTGTAACTGATTGTATTGCTCGCCAACCTAACCTCCAAGAAAAAATTAAATGACGCCCCTACTCTGCATCACTGTAAGACACTTTTACAAACAAAACACTCAATGCAGACCAACAATTCATTATTAACTACACAAGCAAAATGCAGAACTCTAAATTTCAGGAGACACTGGAAGCCAGAAATGTGTATTACACGGGTCATCTGACTAGAGATATATAAATGTATCAATCCCTGGCACAGAGTACCTAGACTCTCGAGGGTAGACACAGATCAGCATATCAGAAAGCTTCCTGGGGTGGCTAAGAGGCATTTTAGTAAATGTCTGCCCTAAAAGAAAACCAACCCATCTGTAGTCTGCAGAGTAATGATGGGGACCAGCATGCTGTATTGGGTTGAGCCATCAGTGGTTAGCATGGTTGTGAATGGTGTCATGGTCTTGGTGCCTGACCTCTTTTACCCTGAAAGTTTAAAGAGGTGATTTCCAAGCTAAAGGGCGAAGAAATAGTAGGTATAAGCAGCATTCATACTGAAAGGCAGTGTCAAAATCTAACAGAGAACATGTGACTCAAGGATGATTGCTATTTGATAGTCTGGTACTATTCCCTTGATATTCTTAAAAATACAAAATCGTTGGGACTACAACAGTCAATGAGGCAAAGTATAGCAGACATGGTGCCCACTCTCATCCACCTGTGATGTATCAGAGACAGTTATCAGGGCTATCTGGATCCTTAATAGACCTTATCCTTGCACTGAAATTACAGAATGCTATCATCATAGGGCTGCCTCCTGCTAATATCGAAAATATGATACGGAAGGCAAGGAGGTGTTCTTGCACCATCACTCTTCAACACCTGCATGGACAAGATTTCTAGGTATATAGTTGCACATGCTGTCAATAAAAACTCATAAGCATGTCTTAGTATGAACTGATTATGGGAAGGGCAAAGGAAGGCCATGGTCTCAAAGAGGTTATAGAACACAGGTTTAAATGAACAAATTATATAAACAAGTACTTTCCCTGGCAAGGACTGACTGAATCCTACTCCCTCTAAGTAACACCCAGAGAGAACATAACAAGAACTGTCTAACTCGGGGGTCTTCAAAACGTTTTAGTTCATAGACCCTTCATGGAATCCTTGATTTTTCATCGACAAAAATGAATATTGATAATGATCAAGTCAAGTTTCCATATACATATGTATCAATAAGGGAAAGCGAAAGTATTGTTGGAAAAAAACACTGTGCAAAATATTGAATATGTTATTGAAATTCAACATAAAAAGTACTTAAACTTATTGAAAAAAGTGGAGACATAAAAGATTATTATGTCGCATGGGAAATAAACAGATATAAAAATCTATTTGCAGTCATTTGGTGCATATAACTATGACATCTCCCAACTCCCTCTTACCAAATGCTTTCCAACGCTTCTAGAAAACAATAAGGAAAAAGAGAAAGGGGAAAATATGTCTGCTGCCATTTGGCTCAAGTAAAACAATCAATCTTTGTTCTAATTATGGCAACAATTGGTCACATAGTGTCGGAGTATTTTCGTGGCAGACAAATGATGACAGGCAGACAGACAAGCTGAGCTTTAATCTTTGATATAAAATAAATTGACAATAAAAAGTAACTGTATAATTTAGAAACGTGTATCAACAGGCTATACGACTCCCACCCCCTCCAAGAAAAAAAAGTGAAAATGCATTATCTGCAAGATCATGGTTTTGAGGAAATTGGCTTTCTGCGTGTTGTCACGGAGAAAGGGGGAGATAGTGTATTTAGCTCCTTTGGGTATGATAGCTCAATTTGTGCGAAAATGTAGATACTGCTCTTTACCTTTTATGTACTTTTATTTCTTAAACGAATGTAGCTTTCGACCCCAAAACTACAAACTGTCCCGACGTTTATCGACCGCTCTTGTCACCCAGGTGTTCATCGACCGCCTTTGTCTCCCAGGTGTTCTCATCGACCATCTGGATAATCCCATCGACTCCCTGCGGTCGATATTGACCACTTTTGGAGAACTAACCAAAAGCAACACTGACCTCTTTGAAGTTAAGTTTATGCCTATTCTATACTGATTTTCGTATTAGTTTGAAATCTTTTCATAATGCTTATTGTTTCTTTCTAATTACATGCTTTAGATTGCTGCATCGCATTTGAAAGCTTGTGTGTGTTCATAGATAGATAGATAGATAGATAGATAGATAGACAGACAGACAAATCGATAGACAGACATGTCTTTGTATAGGTATACACACA
>NW_023661776.1:5000-17054 GCF_015228065.2 Penaeus monodon | reverse complement strand
TAGAGGTCTCCTGGACCAAGACCAAGATTCAGGACTTTGGGAGCCTGTTAGGGGAAACCCATTCAGTCGATCCATACTTGCGGCGAGGACGTTGAAGTTACAGAGAGTTTTATATACCTTGGTAACGTAGTCCATATCTCTGGGCTGTCAGACCAAGAAGTCAATAGACGGATTGGTCTGGCAACAGGAGCCATGAACTTGATCAACAAGAGCATTTGGAGATGTCGGTACCTATGCAGAAGGACCAAGCTGCATGTCTTCAAGGCCTTGATACTGCCAGTTTTGCTCTATGGAAGCGAAACCTGGATGCTATCCAGTGTCTTAGAGTCTCGTCTTGATGCCTTTTGTAACAAGTCCCTTCGCCGTATCATGGGGTACAGTTGGCAGGACCACGTGTCCAACCGGCGGTTACACCGTGAGACTGGCATGGGACCTGTTACTTGCATAATCCGGGATCGCCAACTCAGGCTATATGGGCACCTAGCTCGTTTCCCTGTGGACGACCCTGCCCATCAGGTTGTCTCTCTGCAAGACAACTCTGGGTGGAGGAGGCCTGTGGGACGACCCAGGAGATCATGGCTTGGGCAGCTCGACGAGACCTGTCGCGAGGAATTAGAGATGGGCCGTGGGCCTGCCTGGAGACTCGCCTCGAGGGATCCTCGTGGCTGGAAGCGAAGGGTGGCCCTTTGATGATGAATAAATCGATCCCACTTGGTTGGGCTAAAAGCGTACTCAAAAGGTTTGTTGAGGTTGGGATAGTAGAGGAACGAGGATGGAAGGAATTGGGAGTGATATAAAGACTGTGTAGAATGAGTTGATGGATTGGAGGGTGCTGAGAGAGATGAAGGGATATCTTCTGAAGGTTGAGTTATGACCTGGGTGGATTATCTGGGATGGTTCAAGTTGACAGCAAGTGTCGAGGAAGGGGTACAAAAACAGTGATCAGAGCCGTAATTATAGTTAGGGGTCGGGAAATCAGAGAATTCAAATTTAGGGAGGCTAGTTGATAAAGTGTCAAGCCTCAAATGAGGGTATAAAATCTTCATTGTCGGCCATGACAAGCCTGAAATATGTGATAGACATGAGAATACTGTGCCTAGGCTCTCCGAGGCCGTTCATGACTGTCACAAAGCCATCCTTTTAACAAGTGGGCAGGAAACGGGATTGGAGAAGAGAATAAAAAGGAAAAAATTGGTACAGCCGAAGGGTACAACCGAAGGCTCAGACCCAAGGTAAGGGTGATCCCCTACACTGGGCCTCAGTCTCTGTCGCCTATGCCCACCACGACAACAACGGGCATACAACTAGTATGATTCTACTAATACAATTCATTTGTTGTGTGGCGCGGTGCAGTTATTTTAAAACTGCTTATTCTGACTGAGGTTTAAGCGTTACTGCATTGTTCCATCCTAAATAGATAACATCTTACGTATCGAGAGAGAAAAAGAAGAGACACATAGAGAGAGAAATAGACATTGAGAGATGGACACTTTACTAGATAGATATACAAGTATAGATCATAATGTAGATATATTTCAGACTGATATATATATATATATATATATATATATATATATATATATATATATATATATATATATATATGAATATATGAATGAATTGTTAAATATACTTCGTTTTCTTTATAGCTATGATCTAAGGCCTGTGTCTGGCGGTAGACACTGGAGTGATGAGACCGTGTTTGGACAACGTGCCCATTTTGATTTAAAAGCAAACCCACCTAGTCTGAAGATTAATCCCGTACGACCGGATGATCAAGATACCTACAAGTGCAGGGTGGACTATGAGAGAGGACCATCAAGAACTTCTACCGTTCATCTCTCCGTAATCGGTAAGGAAATTTATGTATACAATAGATACAATTTATGTACATACATACATACATACATACATACACATATATACATTGTGTGTGTGTGCGTGTGTGTGTGTGTGTGTGTGTGTGTGTGTGTGTGTGTGTGTGTGTATGCATTTGTGTGTGCGTGCGTGTGTGTGTGCGTGCGTGTGTGCGTGTGTGCGTGTGCGCGCGCGCGTGTGTGTGTGTGTGTGTGTGTGTGTGTGTGTGTGTGTGTGTGTGTGTGTGTGTGTGTGTGTGTGTGTGTGTGTACACACAGACAGTGGAACAGTCGAGTAAAAAAATACACGTTTGCTTGTTTCAACTTGAGCAACTACTAGCTGGGTGGTTGCAAAGAGGATGAATATAGTCTTGCTCCCAATACATGCACTGTTTTCATATACTATCTTGATATATTTTTGTATTAATAAAATTATTTCACTTTTAGTCAGAACAAAACATTGATTCAGTAAACAGGAAATATACTGTTACCATTAACATACCGCCAGTGAATACAGGTTGCATATGTGCGTATGTGCTGAGGAACTGAATTTGTTTAGCATTTTATATAGAGTAATTGATTTTATAGTTCATACACATTTTGAACCCCTTCTCGTGCAATATATAGCATGTAATTGACAGAAAAAAATTATCATTTATATGTATACGCATGTATATATGTTTATATCGACTAACTGGTGGGATACTTATTCATTTCGAGGCTATTTTTACTATCGGTTTATTTGTAAAAAGAAAATCGGTAATAATTGTGAGAAAGACCAATGCTATTCCCTTTTAGCATGATCTATTAGCTGTTGGGAGTTTTTATCATTAGCCGTTTCACAAACATTGAGAATATTCGCTTCAACATTTTTCATTGGGTTTGAGTCACATGCCTTGCTTGGCCACAGAAGAAACGTTATCTTGCACGAATATAAACGTTCTGGGAAGGGAGGAATATTTCTTCTAACCATTCCAGATATTTGTCTAAACTGAATCTCCGGCGAGTTCACCAACATCATGCATGAAAATCCACCCTCACATATTACAGGTCACATGGCTACCCCCCGCTGTTTCATACATCAGTCACATCTGAAAAGTAAATAATGATAGATAATCATAACATCAAATATGACGTATAGGGCACTAGCATGTATAAATAAATAGGTATAAAAAAAAATTTAACTGATTTAATCTATGAACAAATTGAAAAAAGTTGATGATATTTACACATGTTATCCCTAATCCAGAAATGGAATTTCCGTGCGCTCTCCACATGCTGCTGGACGAATTGGAGGCGTTGTTGGCGATGCCGTTTTTTTAAACCTTTCTTTGATAACGTTCCGTGGTGAATCCTAAGCAGTCGTTTTCTTCACCGTGCTGCTTGTTAGCGGGGGCTGGAGGTTGCACTGATGATGGGGCATCCAGAACGAGGGCGGACGTTCAGGATGGCCCTCCTCCTTCCACATTATTCACCTGTAACCATCGGGCGGGAGATACCCGGCTCTCTGGTTATTCACTGGGATAGAAATTACTCTCCCTCGTCCCAAATGATGCGGCCACTATTTGCAATTTCAGATTGCCTTGCTTCCATCTTGAAAAAAGGTGTCAGCTTAGCAGCCTCGTTTTCCCACATGTGATTATAATGTCATATACCATCGGACATATGTTCTTTCTTGTTTAGCGTGTGTTAGGGTTAGCCGCGAAATTAATAATCAGGAAATTATGAAGATTCATTATCATAAAGAGTATCAAATAAACGATTGTTTTTTTCTAGATGGTCCCTCTCTCTTCAAACTACTCAAGATCAAGATAGACAAACAAGTGTTAGATCATTTTCAGACACGGGAATTTAGTATTGATATCGTAACACATCAAGATAATGTATCACAACTTTGACATGCACTGACAAAAAAAAAAAAAAAAAAAAAAACGTGACAGATAAATAAAGAGAGTAAGATTAAATTCGCATTCTATTAGAATGAGCAAAATTTTTCTTTCAAGATATCAGATATGATACAGCACATTTACTGGGAGTACGTTTTTAAACTTTTCGCTCCCTCTGGAACTCCGCAAATAGTTCGATCTGAAACAATCAAACATGTATATTTTCGCTAAACTCCACAGAGAAACGTCACGACTTCTGGATTAATAATAGTAAAACGTGTGCTCAGAAAAATCGAAAACAAATATATAATCTGTTGCGTTACTAATCACAAAATATTGACTATTTTTATAGACATTGCGTACGCGCACACACGCGCGCACACGCACACACACACACACACACACACACACACACACACACACACACACACACACACACACACACACACACACACACACACACACACACACACACACAGTGAGTACCTATATATTCATTTTAGCTCTACTGCGGTTTTGCGTTCAGTTAATGTTCTATAATGGAATATATATATATATATATATATATATATATATATATATATATATATATATATATATATATATTTAATTAGTGTTTTAATGTTTGGTTCTGGCAAAAAAGAAACTCACTTCATTAGTTCGATTAGCCGCTGCTAGATGGTGCAGCTACGAGAACCATCTACAAAGGTATCAGCGATTTTGAATTTAGTTTAGTTTAGTCCTTTATTTACCACCCTAGTTAACTGCACTAGTGGGCAAGTTGTGGCACATATGTTGCATGGTTATAACATATAATAGTATTACCTTTCAATTTTAGTACTATATAAGTTAAAGGAAAAGGAACAATTACACAGTCGTTTATCCGCCACTCCGGCGTACAGCTTGGGCGCGGAAAGGGATTGCTACATTTGATATGCGGTCATGTGATACTTCATTCCAAATTTAGGATACAACATAAGTATATCTTCTAAGACATCAGAGGATATGAAATAGTTACATAGTTCTCCGTACCTCATACTAGGTGGTCTGAAAGGCTGTAACACATGGCGCTCTGAGATATAATGTACAAGTGTTCGCTTATATTCTTCATTATACAGTTTACACTTAGTTTCTTCGACATTACAAACTGTACTGACCTGCCAATACAATCTATATCCACGCCTGATTCTTGCGGTCACAATATCACACTGTCTTGTTCTTATTTTATATAAACCATAGATGAATGAATCTTGCCTAAACCGGTCATAGTGCTGTATGCTACAGCTTTCAGGGCGTTGAGAATTAATCAACTCAGTCAAGTCCTCTTTGAAGGAAGTTTTAATGCTGTATAAAATCCTAGGAAGAGGTACCCCAAGATTTATATCCACACTTTGCTTGTCATATGCTGACTTTGCAAGGCGATCAGCATGATCAAGCCTAGGGATTCAACATGCGATGAATCCACACAAAAGTATATCATGGCCTCGTTCTTTTGCACGATACACGTTTATCCTGATGTCATTTCCGACATTAACTGCACCTTTGTCTAGAGCGTTCAGTACCTGGTGAGCTCTCTGTGAATCACAGAAAATTAATCAATAGAAATTTGATGGCCATGAGTATTCCTGCCAACTCAGTTTTCGTAGTGCTGGCCCAGTCATGAACCCTCCTACAATCCTGGTGCTGCAAAATATTGTTTTTTATTTAGCAATAGCACATCCGCTCTGTTCCCAGACTGCAAGGACTCGTCAGTGTAGAATTCATAAGCACTGGACAGAGTTTCAAGATGCCCATTTATAATTGCAAGTGGATATAGCTTAAGTATAGCAGGGGGGACACTGTCTTTTGGGGGGGCAGTCGTATAATAAACACTTAGGTCCGCCATTTTCCACGATGGTACAGAACGTCTATGTAGGGTCTTAGTTATAGGTATGTTCAGCTGAGCTACTGTTTACATGTTTCTTGTATCCATGGATTTGAGTATGAAGCGGTGTTGTCATTCACAGTTAGCTTCTCTATTTTGTGTTTTAGTTGTCTTTGGAACTCTGTACAGTGGGGGGGGGGGTCTCTAATTGATTTGACACTAAATGTGGTATTTATGTATAATCTTTCGTAAACAGAAGGTAAATTAAGTTTTGTTTTCATATTCACAATCCTTGTTCTAGGGGCACCAAGAATGATCTTCATGACTTCATTTTGCACATTTTCTAAACTAGTGATTCAACTGTGATTCTTTGAGCAACACTAGGTGCAACGCATGATAGTCTATGACTGACCGTATGTATGACAAGTAAAAGTCTTGCAATATTGACACTGATACCATGGTCTTTGCCAATAAGTGTCCTAACTGGCTTCAGCCGCTCCCATAGCCTTTTCTTCATGTGTCTGATGAACTCTGCATCACTGACAATCACTTCGAGGTATATGTGCTAGTGGCAAAAATCTAGCTCAATGTCATTTATATGAAACCTTGGCAGAGGGATTGTCTTTGGGTTAAGAGCCTTGATTTTTTCAGTCGAGATTATCAAGTCACACTCAATAGCCCTTGCTGAAAGTTTAACTAGAATCCCTTGCATTCTCTCTTCGGATGAGGATTTAATGGAAATAATGGAGTTATTGCCCTCAAGTATATAGCCTAGTTATCTATGCATTAGGATATTAAATAGCATGGGACTAAGTACACCTTCCTGAGATGTGCCGAGTTCAAATACTTTTGTATCATTACTCTTAATGCCCCTGTAGAGAACTTGAGCCGACCGATAAATACATTTGAATCCATGTTAACAGTTTCCCTTAATTACCAAAACTAGCTAGTTGCTCAAGAATGATTTCTCTGTTTGCAGTATCAGGCAGATTTAAGATCAAGAAATACGGTTTGCATGCCTGGGTTTGTGTTTGTTAAGTACTCTGCAAAACAGTGCTGACTGCTATGCCCTGGGAGAAATCCATACAGTCTGGGGGATAACATAGCATTTATGCAATACATAAGCTTGTACAGTATTATTCTCTAAAGTACTTTGCACAGACAGGAGGTAAAGGGAATGGGCCTGTATTTGTCAGTATTGGGTTTAGGTATGGGAATGATTCATCTTTTAGTCCAGGAGTTTGGGATGATTCCTTGTGATAGGCTGAGTCTATACAGGTGTAAAAGTGGGTTGCCTGGAACCTAAGCAATGTGGCGAAGGATGTTCTTACCTTTCAGAAGGGCATTACTCAGTGCCCAGTCGGTTATTTCGGCAGAGTCGGAGGGGTCAGTAACAGCACAGGCTACTGCTATATTAAAATTTCTCTCTAGTTTCGACTTGTTCAGTTGATCTTTTATCCCTTGTGGAAGTGAGTTCAACTGAGAATTCCCGACCCACTGCTCTAGCAGTATATTAGCCTGGTCTTGTGGGTTGTGGAACAGCGGTGTTGCGAGAGCTTTACCTGTTAGCTTATTAAATTTTCTCCACATGTCAGCCACAGAAGTTTGACTATTGTTCCCAGTGTTTACTACGAATCTGAGTTTTTAATTCTCTGAATTCCTTGTTGGCTTTAAGAAACTGCGGAAGATTATCTGTCGTCTTATTATCTTTATAACAATTAGCAAGCTCCTGGACCCGTTTATGTTCCTTGGCCAGAATAGGGTCATTGATCCACCTCGGTGCATGGGAGGTCTGGGGCCTCTTATTCTTCGAGAGTTTTTCGTGAACAGACCTATGTGTTATAGTAGTCAGTGACAACTTTGATTAGATCCTGAGAGAATTTTTCAACAGTTGTTATTTCATAGGTGTTATACCAGTCATACACTCGTGCTCTGAAGTGATGCTCCAGGCCCGGTGGGGAAATTATTCTGACCCCAGGTGCTTTAGGGGCTGAGTCACTGTCTACAGTATAGTCTGTTCGGATAGCAAAGTGGTCACTAACTAACTCTCGTACAGTGAAGTACAGGCATTACCATGAACTAAATTTTTGCCAAATACGTTATCTAACCTGCACTCCCAAATGAGTCTCTGCTTCTGTGTCATATACTGGCAGTAATCTACTATTGATGAAATGTTTGAATTCTTCCCCATACTATTACGTTGTTGTCTCCAAAGTGTGAAAGCCTTGCATTGAAGTCGCCCATGCATAACGTGCCTTGGTTGTGAAAATTGGGGTGAGAACTAGCTATAAATTTAGAGTATCTGGCATATACATTATATAGTGAAAAATACCCAGAGGCAGTCTGAATTTTGATGATGAAATTGAACATCAGTGCTCTCAGATCTTTTAACTAATTCATGTGCAGTGTTACCTCACATATGTCAATAATCAGTCAGGCTGTATTCACATATGAATAATATTCCTTAAGTGCAGGTGCTATTTTCATCTTAACAGCAGCAGCAGCAGCAAAAGGTTCTTGCATGCAAATAACTTCAACATATTAGATTAAGCGTATATATATATATATATGTATAATATACATATATATATATTATATACAATTATATATATAATATATATATATATATATATATATATATATATGTATATATATATATATATATATATATATATATATAGATATATATATATAATATGTATATATATATATATATGTATATATATACATATATATATATATACGCTTAATCTAATAATGTTGAAGTTATTTGCATGCAAGAACCTTTTGCTGCTGCTGCTGCTGTTAAGATGAAAATAGCACCTCACTTAAGGAATATTATTCATATGTGAATACAGCATGACTGAATTATTGACATATGTGAGGTAACACTGCCACATGAATTAGTTAAAAGATCTGAGAGCACTGATGTTCAATTTCATCATCAAAATTCAGACTGCCTCTGGGTATTTTTCACTATATAATGTATATGCCAGATACTCTAAATTTATAGCTAGTTCTCACCCCAATTTTCACAACCAAGGCACGTTATGCATGGGCGACTTCAATGCAAGGCTTTCACACTTTGGAGACAACCAACGTAATAGTAATGGGGAAGAATTCAAACATTTCATCAATAGTAGATTACTGCCAGTATATGACACAGAAGCAGAGACTCATTTGGGAGGTGCAGGTTAGATAACGTATTTGGCAAAAATTTAGTTCATGGTAATGCCTGTACTTCACTGGTACGAGAGTTAGTTAGTGACCACTTTGCTATCCGAACAGACTATACTGTAGACAGTGACTCAGCCCCTAAAGCACCTGGGGTCAGAATAATTTCCCCACCGGGCCTGGAGCATCACTTCAGAGCACGAGTGTATGACTGGTATAACACCTATGAAATAACAACTGTTGAAAAATTCTCTCAGGATCTAATCAAAGTTGTCACTGACTACTATAACACATAGGTCTGTTCACGAAAAACTCTCGAAGAATAAGAGGCCCCAGACCTCCCATGCACCGAGGTGGATCAATGACCCTATTCTGGCCAAGGAACATAAACGGGTCCAGGAGCTTGCTAATTGTTATAAAGATAATAAGACGACAGATAATCTTCCGCAGTTTCTTAAAGCCAACAAGGAATTCAGAGAATTAAAAACTCAGATTCGTAGTAAACACTGGGAACAATAGTCAAACTTCTGTGGCTGACATGTGGAGAAAATTTAATAAGCTAACAGGTAAAGCTCTCGCAACACCGCTGTTCCACAACCCACAAGACCAGGCTAATATACTGCTAGAGCAGTGGGTCGGGAATTCTCAGTTGAACTCACTTCCACAAGGGATAAAAGATCAACTGAACAAGTCGAAACTAGAGAGAAATTTTAATATAGCAGTAGCCTGTGCTGTTACTGACCCCTCCGACTCTGCCGAAATAACCGACTGGGCACTGAGTAATGCCCTTCTGAAAGGTAAGAACATCCTTCGCCACATTGCTTAGGTTCCAGGCAACCCACTTTTACACCTGTATAGACTCAGCCTATCACAAGGAATCATCCCAAACTCCTGGACTAAAAGATGAATCATTCCCATACCTAAACCCAATACTGACAAATACAGGCCCATTCCCTTTACCTCCTGTCTGTGCAAAGTACTTTAGAGAATAATACTGTACAAGCTTATGTATTGCATAAATGCTATGTTATCCCCCAGACTGTATGGATTTCTCCCAGGGCATAGCAGTCAGCACTGTTTTGCAGAGTACTTAACAAACACAAACCCAGGCATGCAAACCGTATTTCTTGATCTTAAATCTGCCTGATACTGCAAACAGAGAAATCATTCTTGAGCAACTAGCTAGTTTTGGTAATTAAGGGAAACTGTTAACATGGATTCAAATGTATTTATCGGTCGGCTCAAGTTCTCTACAGGGGCATTAAGAGTAATGATACAAAAGTATTTGAACTCGGCACATCTCAGGAAGGTGTACTTAGTCCCATGCTATTTAATATCCTAATGCATAGATAACTAGGCTATATACTTGAGGGCAATAACTCCATTATTTCCATTAAATCCTCATCCGAAGAGAGAATGCAAGGGATTCTAGTTAAACTTTCAGCAAGGGCTATTGAGTGTGACTTGATAATCTCGACTGAAAAAATCAAGGCTCTTAACCCAAAGACAATCCCTCTGCCAAGGTTTCATATAAATGACATTGAGCTAGATTTTTGCCACTAGCACATATACCTCGGAGTGATTGTCAGTGATGCAGAGTTCATCAGACACATGAAGAAAAGGCTATGGGAGCGGCTGAAGCCAGTTAGGACACTTATTGGCAAAGACCATGGTATCAGTGTCAATATTGCAAGACTTTTACTTGTCATACATACGGTCAGTCATAGACTATCATGCGTTGCACCTAGTGTTGCTCAAAGAATCACAGTTGAATCACTAGTTTAGAAAATGTGCAAAATGAAGTCATGAAGATCATTCTTGGTGCCCCTAGAACAAGGATTGTGAATATGAAAACAAAACTTAATTTACCTTCTGTTTACGAAAGATTATACATAAATACCACATTTAGTGTCAAATCAATTAGAGACCCCCCCCCCCACTGTACAGAGTTCCAAAGACAACTAAAACACAAAATAGAGAAGCTAACTGTGAATGACAACACCGCTTCATACTCAAATCCATGGATACAAGAAACATGTAAACAGTAGCTCAGCTGAACATACCTATAACTAAGACCCTACATAGACGTTCTGTACCATCGTGGAAAATGGCGGACCTAAGTGTTTATTATACGACTGCCCCCCCAAAAGACAGTGTCCCCCCTGCTATACTTAAGCTATATCCACTTGCAATTATAAATGGGCATCTTGAAACTCTGTCCAGTGCTTATGAATTCTACACTGACGAGTCCTTGCAGTCTGGGAACAGAGCGGATGTGCTATTGCTAAATAAAAAACAATATTTTGCAGCACCAGGATTGTAGGAGGGTTCATGACTGGGCCAGCACTACGAAAACTGAGTTGGCAGGAATACTCATGGCCATCAAATTTCTATTGAATTAATTTTCTGTGATTCACAGAGAGCTCACCAGGTACTGAACGCTCTAGACAAAGGTGCAGTTAATGTCGGAAATGACATCAGGATAAACGTGTATCGTGCAAAAGAACGAGGCCATGATATACGTTTTGTGTGGATTCCATCGCATGTTGGAATCCCTAGGCTTGATCATGCTGATCGCCTTGCAAAGTCAGCATATGACAAGCAAAGTGTGGATATAAATCTTGGGGTACCTCTTCCTAGGATTTTATACAGCATTAAAACTTCCTTCAAAGAGGACTTGACTGAGTTGATTAATTCTCAACGCCCTGAAAGCTGTAGCATACAGCACTATGACCGGTTTAGGCAAGATTCATTCATCTATGGTTTATATAAAATAAGAACAAGACAGTGTGATATTGTGACCGCAAGAATCAGGCGTGGATATAGATTGTATTGGCAGGTCAGTACAGTTTGTAAGTCGAAGAAACTAAGTGTAAACTGTATAATGAAGAATATAAGCGAACACTTGTACATTATATCTCAGAGCGCCATGTGTTACAGCCTTTCAGACCACCTAGTATGAGGTACGGAGAACTATGTAACTATTTCATATCCTCTGATGTCTTAGAAGATATACTTATGTTGTATCCTAAATTTGGAATGAAGTATCACATGACCGCATATCAAATGTAGCAATCCCTTTCCGCGCCCAAGCTGTACGCCGGAGTGGCGGATAAACGACTGTGTAATTGTTCCTTTCCTTTAACTTATATAGTACTAAAATTGAAAGGTAATACTATTATATGTTATAACCATGCAACATATGTGCCACAACTTGCCCACTAGTGCAGTTAACTAGGGTGGTAAATAAAGGACTAAACTAAACTAAATTCAA
>NW_023661776.1:0-2500 GCF_015228065.2 Penaeus monodon | reverse complement strand
TATATGTGTATGTATGTATGTATGTATGTATGTACATAAATTGTATCTATTGTATACATAAATTTCCTTACCGATTACGGAGAGATGAACGGTAGAAGTTCTTGATGGTCCTCTCTCATAGTCCACCTGCACTTGTAGGTATCTTGATCATCCGGTCGTACGGGATTAATCTTCAGACTAGGTGGGTTTGCTTTTAAATCAAAATGGGCACGTTGTCCAAACACGGTCTCATCACTCCAGTGTCTACCGCCAGACACAGGCCTTAGATCATAGCTATAAAGAAAACGAAGTATATTTAACAATTCATTCATATATTCATATATATATATATATATATATATATATATATATATATATATATATATATATATATATATATCAGTCTGAAATATATCTACATTATGATCTATACTTGTATATCTATCTAGTAAAGTGTCCATCTCTCAATGTCTATTTCTCTCTCTATGTGTCTCTTCTTTTTCTCTCTCGATACGTAAGATGTTATCTATTTAGGATGGAACAATGCAGTAACGCTTAAACCTCAGTCAGAATAAGCAGTTTTAAAATAACTGCACCGCGCCACACAACAAATGAATTGTATTAGTAGAATCATACTAGTTGTATGCCCGTTGTTGTCGTGGTGGGCATAGGCGACAGAGACTGAGGCCCAGTGTAGGGGATCACCTTACCTTGGGTCTGAGCCTTCGGTTGTACCTTCGGCTGTACCATTTTCCTTTTTATTCTCTTCTCCAATCCCGTTTCCTGCCCACTTGTTAAAAGGATGGCTTTGTGACAGTCATGAACGGCCTCGGAGAGCCTAGGCACAGTATTCTCATGTCTATCACATATTTCAGGCTTGTCATGGCCGACAATGAAGATTTTATACCCTCATTTGAGGCTTGACACTTTATCAACTAGCCTCCCTAAATTTGAATTCTCTGATTTCCCGACCCCTAACTATAATTACGGCTCTGATCACTGTTTTTGTACCCCTTCCTCGACACTTGCTGTCAACTTGAACCATCCCAGATAATCCACCCAGGTCATAACTCAACCTTCAGAAGATATCCCTTCATCTCTCTCAGCACCCTCCAATCCATCAACTCATTCTACACAGTCTTTATATCACTCCCAATTCCTTCCATCCTCGTTCCTCTACTATCCCAACCTCAACAAACCTTTTGAGTACGCTTTTAGCCCAACCAAGTGGGATCGATTTATTCATCATCAAAGGGCCACCCTTCGCTTCCAGCCACGAGGATCCCTCGAGGCGAGTCTCCAGGCAGGCCCACGGCCCATCTCTAATTCCTCGCGACAGGTCTCGTCGAGCTGCCCAAGCCATGATCTCCTGGGTCGTCCCACAGGCCTCCTCCACCCAGAGTTGTCTTGCAGAGAGACAACCTGATGGGCAGGGTCGTCCACAGGGAAACGAGCTAGGTGCCCATATAGCCTGAGTTGGCGATCCCGGATTATGCAAGTAACAGGTCCCATGCCAGTCTCACGGTGTAACCGCCGGTTGGACACGTGGTCCTGCCAACTGTACCCCATGATACGGCGAAGGGACTTGCTACAAAAGGCATCAAGACGAGACTCTAAGACACTGGATAGCATCCAGGTTTCGCTTCCATAGAGCAAAACTGGCAGTATCAAGGCCTTGAAGACATGCAGCTTGGTCCTTCTGCATAGGTACCGACATCTCCAAATGCTCTTGTTGATCAAGTTCATGGCTCCTTTGCCGACCAATCCGTCTATTGACTTCTTGGTCTGACAGCCCAGAGATATGGACTACGTTACCAAGGTATATAAAACTCTCTGTAACTTCAACGTCCTCGCCGCAAGTATGGATCGACTGAATGGGTTCCCCTAAGAGGCCCCCAAAGTCCTGAATCTTGGTCTTGGTCCAGGAGACCTCTAGGCCTAAGGGCTTCGCTCATGCTAAATGCATCAAGAGCCGCCAACAGTGACTCCAAAGACTCAGATAGAATAGCAACATCGTCGCAAAGTCAAGGTCTGAGACCTTGATATGGCTAGTGTTGCTTCACACTGACTTTGGCTAGTAGCTCTGCCCATATACCAGTCCATACAAGTGTTGAAAAGTGTTGGTGCAAGGACACAGCCTTGGCTCACCCCTGAATTAACAGGGAAGAAGTTCGACAGACCCCCACCACACTTTACAGCACTTTGAATACCAGTATAAGGCTTGCTATTAGGCCAAGAATCTGTGTCGGAATTCCCTGAGTCTCAGGATCCCATAGCGATTCTCGAGCACGAGTCAAACGCCGTCTGAGTCGATGTAGGTTGCAAGCAACCCTCGACAAACTCACGACGGCGTTCCTGCTAAGGTTGGGGGTGAACTATGGCTACAGCAGCAGGTCAGGGGAATGGTACCAGACTGCCAGATGGCAGTAGGACTGTAAGCAGGCCCCGAGCATAGTTCACCCCAACCTTAGCATTCAGTAGGGATACAATAGCCTGAGCTTTCCACTTTCAGCTTGGAATC
>NW_023661775.1:10000-17054 GCF_015228065.2 Penaeus monodon | reverse complement strand
TAAAATATATATATATATATAATAATAATAATATATATATATTATATATATATGCACACACCACACGCACATACACACAAAACACCACCCACACACACACCACAACACACACACCATAAATAACCCACACACACACACAAACACACCCCACAAAACCCCACACACACAACAACACAACACACCAACACATATTTATATTATATATATAATATATATAATTATATATTTTAAATATATATTTTATTAACGGTAGGTTCATGTTTGAGCCCCCGGGGTTCGATTTACCTAAAATTATTAAACAGCGCGCGGCCCCAAATACGGCGCGGCGTGGTGTGTGAGGGAAAACCCACGCCCGCATGCGGTTCATTTGCACTGTTTCATAATTTTAGGTAAATCGAACCTAATACGATGAATTTCCCTTGGGGAAAGGGAAATTTTAACCCGATCCCTATTTAGCCCATGGGTGGGCAACCAGCCCGAGTCAGTGGGCCCCAAGCCCGGATAAATAGAGAGAATGATTAAAAAAGGTAACCCCCGGCACCTCCTAAAAAGGAACTGGGGACCCTACCAGTACTCACTCCAAGAGCTCACAACAGAAAATAAAATTTAGTATCATGCTTTTTGACCACCCGGCGGCTAAAACATAAACCCTACTGTTAATAATAATATATTATATATATATATATATATATATATATATATATTTAATATATAATATATTTTAATATATATTATATATAATATATAAATATATATTTTTATAAAATATAAAAATATATATATAAAATATATAATATATAATTATATATTATATAGATTATATATATTTTTATATAATTGAACAACCTCGGACCTTGCCATAACCCCGCAGCGCGTGAGGGGGTCGGGGTGAGGAAACGGGGATGAGGGGGACTTGCTGGATCGCCGCCACACAACACCCCCACTGGGGTTTGGTTTTATTTTTTAGCTGCATTTTCATCCCTTTGGTTTGGGGTTGGTCGGGTTACAATAGGGTTTGGGCGTTTCAGACGCGTAAAGGGTTTTACGGTGATGATTTTGTATATAAGAAAATAGTAATTAAATGTAAGGAATTTGTTTATCTTTTCATGTCTACCTCTAAATTACTCTAAAAGCAAAAATAAGGTTTATAACTAAATACCTCCCAATTAAATACTAAATCTTCTTATATTTTATAAAATAAAAGAAAGTAATTGAAACGAATCTCCACTTCACTCGCATTAGTTTTTTTATGGTCTGTAGCTCAGTATCAGGCCAAGATAAAATCTTTTGGGGCTTTAGTTTGTTAAAAACAGTGAAATATTTACAAGCTCACTGATTCGTAATGCGTGTGTGTGGTGTGTGTGGTGGTGTGTGTGTGTGTGTGTGTTGTGTGGTGGGTGTGTGTGTGTGTGCGTGTGCGTGTGCGTGTGCGGGTGCGGTACGTGTAGTGTAGCATGTGCATGCCATGTGCATGGCATGTCATGTGCATGGCTGTGTGTGATACGTAAAAATTTTAATATGGCCATTGTAAATATATACATTTTATTAGATACATGAATCTAACGACGAACTCCTGAAAAGCAATACCTGAAATTAAACTGACCCCCACGCAGCGGGGTTGGGCCCATATTAAGTCCCTCCCATCGATCATATAGTACTACATCTCAAGGGAAGACTTTTCCAGATATAAACTCGAAATTTTTTTCAAAATTAAATCGGGTTCGCCGACTTCAAGTGACTTTACCCCCTCTCTGCCATTTGCTTGGGTGTTGTTAGTGTGTTGCCCTGTTCTACTCCCTTTTACTTTAGTTATCTTAAAAGTTTTTTATATTTGGGCTCCATGTGATTTTATCATCTTATCATCTAAAGGGGGCTAACCCCGACGGGGGCGCATGGCCGCATCCCCCCTCGCTTCCAGCCACAGGACCCCTCGAGGCGAGTTGGGGCGGCCCCGGGGCCCTCTCAAATTTCCTCGCGACAGGCTCGCGAGCTCTCAAGCCATGATCCCCGGGGTCGTCCCACGGGTTTCCTCCACCCGGTTTCTCGAGAGACACAACTTGAGGGGCGGATCGTCCACAGGGAGACGAGCAGGGGGGCCATTACCCTGACTTGGCGATCCTATTTTGAAGTGACAGGCCCATGCCAGTCTCCGGTGAAACCCGCCGTTTGGGGACGCGTGGTCCGCCAACTAAACCCCCATGATCCGGCAAAGGGACTTACAAAAGGCATCAAGGCGAGCTCCAAGACACTGGATAGGGTCCAGGTTTCGTTTTCCATTGAGCAAAACGGGCAGTTTTAAAGCTAAGACACTCATTTGGCCTTTGCATAGGTACCGACCCCCCAAAACGTCTTGTTGATTGAGTTCATGCCTCCTTTTTCCCAGACCAACCGTCTACTGACTTCTTGGTCTGACAACCCAGAGTATGGACTCGCTCCCAAAGATATGTAAAACTTTCTGTAACTTAAAATGTCCCCCCGCAAGAGGATCGACGAAGGGGTTCCCCTAACAGGCCCCCAAAGCCTAAATCTTGTCTTGGCCAGGAGCCTCTGGGCCTAGGGCTTCGCCTCATTGCTAATGCATCAAGACCCGCCCCCAGTGACTCCAAGGATCGAAGGATGGCAATCGTCCGCAAAATCAAGGTCGAGCCCTTAATATTGCCTAGTGTGTTCCACACCACTTTTGGCTGTAGCTCTGCTTTTTATCCAGTCCCAACAATGCCCAAAAAGGGTTTTGGGTGCAAGGACACACCTTGCCTCCCCCCTAAATTAACAGGGAAAAGTTCGACATCCCCCCACCACACTTTTACAGCATTTTAGTCCCAGTAAAAAAGGCTTGCTATTGGGCCCAAAATCTGTGTGGGAAATTTCCCCTGAGTCTCGGATCTCCCATAGGATCCCGATGCAAGAGTAAAAAACGCCTTTTTGAGGCGTGTAGGTTGCAAGCAACCCACGCTCCCAATTTCGCGATGGTGTTCCACAATTACTCGAAGCGCTAGTATACGGTCTATCGTGGATTCCCAGGAGAAACCAGACTGCCCCGGTTTGGCCTCTAGGGGGTTTGGGATCCGTTTCAAAAGAATGTGGGTGAAACCCCTTGCCTGGTATGCTGACGTGTAATGCGACGGTATTGCTAAAAATCCAACGATCCCCTTTCCCCTTCCCGAGGGGATGCCCACGCCCCTCACAGGTCAGGGGGAATGGTCCCAGACCCAAATGGCGGTCAGGACTGTAGCGGGTCCAAGCCTGGGTTTCACCCCACTTTTAGCATTTCAGCAGGGATATCCATATGCTGCGTTTTCCCCCACTTTTTCAGCTTGGAAATCCCCATCCAACCTCTGTTAGGGAGGGGTTTCCCGCGATGGGGGTCGGCACAGGCACTGGCATCGCTTTTATCCAAGCTAACTGTTGGAGGGTCTACCTGGGAAAGTATTAAAATCTCAGCCCAACGTTACAAACCCCAACATGATTGAGATGATCCGTTCCCTCCGCTGATCGGACTGCGTCATCTGTGAGGAGGGCTTCAAATTCAATTTTCTCAGGGCTTGGTAGGGAGGGCGAAGTTTTTTACCAGAAATGGCCTTTAACCTCCTCTTTATGAACGGTTCCGTCCCTTCCAGCAGGTCGAGCCTACGCACCAGCAACGAGGCAAGACTTGATTTCCCCTTCAGCCCAGCTTGCAAAAACCCCTTCAGTGGGCCTTAATGTCTCCAGGGAGATGCAAATTTGCCTTCCCCCGGGGGGTAACGCCCAAAGGATCCCGAGCGCTTCGAGACACTCCTCCCCCGTAGTCTGTCCAGGGGAAACACCTGGCTGGAGGACGGGGGGTTTTGAAGTGGGCCCGCAGGGTAGCCACAAGCAGCCTAGGGCGGGGCCACAGAACTCGGACATCGGTAAACCCCGTGTTTTTGGGGATCCTCCCCTGGAGTGCTAACAAAAATGTGTTTGCAACTGTACCGTATCGGATCCGCGATGTGGTTGGAGCGCTTGGGGAAGGAGCAGAGATCCCCATTTTTTTGGACTAAATTCTATATCTTTGTTATATTTTTGAACGTATAAATACATTTTTTGAAACGTTCGCATGGGATTTACCTTGTATTAGTGGTGAGGCGGGTCTCTCCTTGTATCCACAAAACATGTGTGTGTGTACATATTAAATTATATTATATAATATATTTTATATTTATATATATATATATAGATAGATAGATAGAAGATAGAAGATAGATGTAGATAGATAATAGATATAGTATATATAAATACAACAACATACAGAACTAGAATATATTACACATATATACTATATATACATAGATATATATATATATGTATATATACATATATCATATATTATATACATATATCATAAAATGCATATAATATATATATAATATATTATTGTATAGTTTTTTGTATATAATTTATATATATCATATATGTAAATTGTATATATGGATATATGTATATATATGTATTGATATTATGTAATGTTATAACATGTATATATATAGATATAGTATATATATAATATGAAAAATGTATTATGTCTAATATTATATATGTATTTATTGTAATATATGTATATATAGTAATATGTATATATATGTATATATTATAAAATGTATGTAGATAAATGTATATACATATGTATATATATATATATATAATATATATATATATATTATATTATATATATATAATATATATATATATATATTATATAAAAATGTACACACACACACACACACACACACACACACACACACACACACACCACAAAACCACACACACACACACAGGCGCACGTGCGCGGGCAAAACACAGGCCCACGTACGCGGACACACACACACACACACAGGCGCACGTGCGCGGACACACACAGGCCCACGTACGCGAAAACACACACGTTTTTTATATAATATATGTATAATATATGACACACAGATGTATATCGGGACTCATTATAAATTTTTGATAAATCATATTTTTCTCCAGCAAATTTTAAAAAGCGAAAGATAATGAAAACAGCAATGTAGGCTCCTCTAGTGTCGCTGCAATATTCATGAAATGATAATGCATGACGCTGAGTTGCTTTATGGCCAACCAAAATTCATAACTCAAACACGCTGTGGGCTATGAGAAGCAAAAGATTCTTCAATAATTACTGGCATCGCCATTTTGAACATACTGCGAAAGCTATATTTTCCGTTTGCTTTGTCCTGGGTGCCTGTAGAGCAATGCACAAAAACCCATTAGTTTGTAGATGGCTTTTTCCTTTTTCTTTTTTATCAGGACAGATGTAGGTTGTTCAGCCGGTTTAACATATACATGTTTGTCGACATTTTGCCTACATTTTCGGATTTATAGACAAGAAGTTGTTTGAGCGTGTTTATTTCATTTGCATATGTGTTGACATGACTGCGTCTATAGGTTTATATTCATGTACACACACATACACGGATATTGTTCTTTCCCACTGTGAACCCAATACTATTTTCAGCAAAATGATTGAATATTTGTCGCATAAAAATAAAATCTTTGTTTTCGACAGTTGGCGGATTTATTTCTCTTTTATCGCAAACTGACTGAATACTGCAAACAATAAAAAAAAGTAAGATCTAACATTATTATGTCGATAAATAAACTCTTAAATTCCAGCGCTATTACATTCATTCTCATAAGAGTTATAATGAACTTTTGTTTTTTGAAAAAGTAATAGACAGAAAACTCTTCTCGTTCATAGAAAAGAACAATATAATCTATGTTAGGAGAACAAATTCCGCGGACTTTCCGAAGGGTCGCCCTAGATATCAGTGTTTAATTTCTTCGTTTCATTACATACATCTTTCTCAGTGTCATATGGAATTAAAAAATGACCCGACTTTTCTTTATTTCAAAGTAGTCATCATCATCAACATCATTTTCATTACTTTATTATCATCACCATTTTTATTATTTTTATTATCATCATTATTATTGTTATTATTAGCAGTAGTACCAGTATTAATATCATTTATTATTACTATCATTTTGTTATAATGATAAATTATTTGTTATCATCATCCTCATTATTATAATGGTAATAATAATAATTACTATTATTACTGACATTATCATCATCACTATAATTATCATTATCACAATCATTATTATCAGCAGCTGCGTTACTATTATTTTTATTATTATTTTTTATCATTACTATTATTATAATTATTATTACTAAACATTATTATTATTGTTATCATTTTTGTTATTAGTAGTATTATATTATTATTATCATTATCATTATTATTAAATTATTATGCTATTATTTCTTCTTATTATTATTATTATTATTATTATTATTTTATTATTATTATTATTGTATCATTTTTATTATTATCTCATCTTCACCATCACTATCAATCATCATCGTATCACCACCACAATCATTATCACTATCACCATCACCATCCCCATCTTTAATCATCAATCGTCTTTCAACTCGCATATCCTCAAAATCATAATCAGATTATAAAAATTTAATAATAATAATAATAATAATAATAATATAATTATTATTATTATTATTATTGTTATTATTTTTTATTAATATTATTATTATCATTATTATTATTATTTATTATTACTATTAATATCATTATCATCTTTCGCTATGATTATCATTAATCATTAAATCATAATCATTATTATTATTATTATTATTATTATTATTATTATTTTATTATGAATTTTATTATTATCATTATAATTATCATTATAATAATAATAATAATAATAATAATAATAATATACTAAAGAAATAATAGTAATCATTATCATTTTTATTATAATTACTATTTTAATTATTATAATTATTTTGTTTTATTATTATTTTATTATATCTTATTTCTTATTTATTTTTTTTTTTTTTTTTTACTATTATTATTATCATTATTACATTATTATTTTTAAATTATTATTATTATATTATTATTATTATTATTATTATTATTATTATTATATTATATTGTTATTATCCTTTTTCATCTCCTCACATCATCATCATCATCATCAT
>NW_023661775.1:0-2500 GCF_015228065.2 Penaeus monodon | reverse complement strand
CATCGGGAATCGCTATGGGAGATCCTGAGACTCAGGGAAAATTTCCCACACAGATTATTGGCCGAATAGCAAACCTTTATACTGGTACTGAAAGTGCTGTAAAAATGTGGTGGGGGTATGTCGAACTTCTTCCCCGTTAATTCAGGGGTGGGCAAGGCTGTGTCCTTTCACCAACACTTTTCGACACTTGTATGGCTGGATAATAGGCAGAGCTACTAGCCAAAGTCGGTGTGGAACAACACTAGGCAATATTAAGGTCTCAGACCTTGACTTGGGAAAGATGTTGCCATCCTATCTGAGTCCCCTTTGGAGTCACTGGGGCGGCTCTTGATGCATTTAGCAATGAGGCGAAGCCCCTAGGCCTAGAGGTCTCCTGGACCAAGACCAAGATTCAGACTTTGGGGGCCCGTTAGGGGAACCCGTTCAGTCGATCCATGCTTGCGGCGAGGACATTGAAGTTACAGAAAGTTTTACATATCTTGGTAGCGTAGTCCATATCTCTGGGTTTCAGACCAAGAAGTCAGTAGACGGATTTGGGCTGGCAACAGGAGGCATGAACTCAATCAAAAAGAGCGTTTGGAGGTGTCGGTACCTATGCAGAAGGACCAAGCTGAGTGTCTTCAAGGCTTTAATACTGGGCCAGTTTTTGCTCAATGGAAGCGAAACCTGGACGCCCATCCAGTGTCTTGGAGTCTCGCCTTGATGCCTTTTGTAAGTCCCTTCGCCGGATCATGGGGTTTCAGTTGGCAGGACCACCGTCCAAGCGGCGGTTACACCGTGAGACTGGCATGGGACCTGTCACTTGCATAATTCAGGATCGCCAAGTCAGGCTATATGGCCACCTAGCTCGTCCCCCTGTGGACGATCCTGCCCATCAGTTGTGTCTCTGCGAGATAACCGGGTGGAGGAGACCTGGGGGACGACCCAGGAGATCATGGCTTGAGCAGCTCGACGAGACCTGTCGCGAGGAATTAGAGATGGGCCGTGGGGCCTGCCTGGAGACTCGCTCGAGGATCCTCGTGGCTGGAAGCGAAGGGTGGATGCGGCCATGCGCCCCCTTTCGGGTTAGCCCTTGATGAGGATGAAGATGATATAGAATCTACATGGAGCCACAATATTAAAACATCTTTCAAGATATACTAAAGTAATAGGGAGTATGAACAGGTCAACACACTAACAACACCTAAGCAAGTGGCAGAGAGAGGTAAGTCACTTGAAGTCGGCAGAACCCGTTTTAAATTCTACTGACAAAATTACGAGTTTATATCGGGAAAGAAGTCTTCCAAGTTGAGATGTAGTACGTATATGATCGAGGGGAGGGACATTTAATATGGGCCCAAACTCGCTGCGTGGCGTCAGTTAATTACAGGTATTGCTGTTTCAGAGAGTTCTGTCGTTAAGATTCATGTATCTAATAAACATGTATATATTCACAATGGGCCATATTAATATATATACGTATGCAACACATGCACATGCACATGTACATGCACGTGCACATGGACATGCACATGCATATACACATACACGTCACGCACACGCACACGCACACGCACACGCACACACACCACCCCACACACACACACACAACACCACACACACACACACCACACACACACACACACACCACGCATTACGAATCAGTGAGCTTGTAAATATTTCACTGTTTTGAACAAGCTAAAAGCCCAATACGTATTTTTTCTTGGCCTGATACGTGAGCTACAGATCCCTATAAAACTAATAGCGAGTGAAGTGCGAGATTCGTTTCAATTACTTTCTTTTATTTCTATAATTATATAAAAAAGATTTATGTATTACGATTGGTAGGTATTCAGTTATAATCCTTATTTATGCTTTAGAGTAATTTAGAGGTAGACATGAAAAGAGTAAACAAATTCCTTACATTTAATTACTATTTTCTTATATACAAAATCATCACCGTATAAGCCTACGCGATCTGTAATCGCCCTAATCCTATTGTAACCCCGAACCAACCCCTAACCAAGGGGATGACAATGCAGCATAGAAAATCAAACCAAAAGCCCAGTGGTGGGGATTGTGTGGCGGCGATCCAGCAAGTCCTCCTCACTCCTCCGTTTCCTCACCACGACCCCCTCACGCGCATGCGCGGGGTTATGGCAAGGTCGCGACGGCTTGTTAGCAATATATATATATATATATATATATTATATATTATATATATATATATATATATTATTATATATATATATATATTATATATAAATATATATATTAATATATATATATATATATTATATAAAATATATATTATTATTAACGGTAGGTTCATGTTTGAGCCGCCGTGGTCACAGCATGATACTTAATTGTAGTTTTTCATGTTGTGATGCTCTTGGAGTGAGTACGTGGTAGGGTCCCCAGTTCCTTTTCACGGAGAGTGCCGGTGTTATCTTTTAGGTAATCATTCTCTCTATTTTATCCGGGCTTGGGACCAGCACTGACTCGGCTGGCTTGCCCCCCC
>NW_023661774.1:0-17056 GCF_015228065.2 Penaeus monodon | reverse complement strand
CCACGCACGCAAACACACGTGGGAGAGTTTCTCCCTGGTCCAAGATGGAATGAAACCAGGGGTGGGTCCCACCATCCCTCTCATAGGCCTTGGTGCACCAGGAAGCCATTTTGTCTCATCCCTCACTGGTGACCCCTCCAGTATGGGTAGCCCTCTGGTCCGGCTCACCAGGTCATTGGGACCTCAAGCCCCCCCACCGCGGCAAGGCGGCTTCCGTTAGGGGGGCGATGAAGATGAGGCTGCGGGACTGGGGGATCCTTTTTTGTCTCTTTTGGCGTGCTTGTTTGGTGGTGAGATTTGTTTGCGTTTGTGCTCGGTGTTTATTGTGGAGTTAAGTGCTTGTACTGTTTCTTTGGGTTTTCGTTGTGGCGTTGGTTGCAAAACGAGGTGTCTGTGTGTGGAGCAATGAGGCTGTGGTTCAGTGTTTGTCTCCTCAGTTGCTGTGGTCTGTGGTGTTGTGGCGTATTCAGGAATGTATAGGTTGTCGTCTTCGAAGATCTCCTCTGGGACAACAATGCTGGGGAATCCGTTTTTCTGTAACATGATTGGGACAATGTTTGCGAATTTCTTTGCGTTGTATTTTGCAGCGATGAGAGATACGTGTAAGATGGCTTGTATTTTTGGGTTTGTGTTAGGTGTAAAAGTGTTGTTGAATTGGAGAGGTGGAGGCAGAGTTGTCCTGGAGGTAGATGCAGGTCGTCTGGGTGTGCTGGTCTGAGAAGGTTGTGTGGCGGCTGTTGTGGCGTATGAGGGAGCAGTGTTTTGTTTTCCCTAATCTGAGCTCGTTTTGCTTTTAGTGTTTCCTTACGTATGGGGCAGGATCCGCTAACTGCAACGTGCGACCCCTCGCAGTTGCAGCATTTGATGGTCTCCTTGCATTTGGCGAAGAAGTGACCTTCGCCACCGCAACGAGAGCATCTCTGTGGGTGTGTGCATGTGTGTTTGTTGTGGTCGTAGCGGTAGCATTTTAAGCATTGTTCGATAGGAATGAAGCACTCTGGTTCTATATTATATGTTGGGACCGATGTATTAAACATCATGATCCCCTGAGACAGAAGTTTCTGGGCTTCCTCTGGGGCAGAGACACGAATCTTGACGATTCGTGACTCAGGAGGTTTATAAACGTCAAGGACAGTGGCATCGTTCTTGGCGGATACTTCTTGGCCGATGGACTCACACGATCGTGGGAGGATCGTCCTGTCGATCTTTTTGGCCACGATCGTGCATTTTGCCTTCGTTTCGGGTGAGGGAACAGGAGTAAAACCGTGATCTTTTAGTTTTCTTTGGCCTTCGGTCGAGAGAAATGGGGTCAGTTGTTCAGGTTTGGCTACTGTCACTTTGAAGCCATTGTGGGTTTTAAAGAGGTGGGTGACTGTCACCTCAGTGAGGGTGAAGATCTTCTGGAGAGTCACCTCACAAGAGATGGACTCTCCAGTGTATGCTAATTTGATGACATGGCCCATGGTCATGCCATAGCGTGGGTGACGTGAAGGACAAGGTTCCGTTTTTAGCAGAAGCTAATAATGACAGAACGATAGAAGATAGAAGTGTAGGTAAGAAGGTAGGTAGATAGCCAATTATCTAACTGGACATATAAATTATACAAATATACATACTTATACACACAGAAACACATGCACATATAAATAAATAAATAAATAAATGGATTTATATATATATATATATATATATATATATATATATATATATACATAGATATAAATAAATACATTCATACATACACTCACATATTTATATAGATAGATAGATTCGTACATAAATAGATAGGTAGATATGTATTCATACATATGTATGTGTGTGTATATGTACAGTGTATATATATATATATATATATATATATATATATATATATATATATATATATATAAATCCATTTATTTATTTATTTATTTATATGTGCATGTGTTTCTGTGTGTATAAGTATGTATATTTGTATAATTTATATGTCCAGTTAGATAATTGGCTATCTACCTACCTTCTTACCTACACTTCTATCTTCTATCGTTCTGTCATTATTAGCTTCTGCTAAAAACGGAACCTTGTCCTTCACGTCACCCAACGCTATGGCATGACCATGGGCCATGTCATCAAATTAGCATACACTGGAGAGTCCATCTCTTGTGAGGTGACTCTCCAGAAGATCTTCACCCTCACTGAGGTGACAGTCACCCACCTCTTTAAAACCCACAATGGCTTCAAAGTGACAGTAGCCAAACCTGAACAACTGACCCCATTTCTCTCGACCGAAGGCCAAAGAAAACTAAAAGATCACGGTTTTACTCCTGTTCCCTCACCCGAAACGAAGGCAAAATGCACGATCGTGGCCAAAAAGATCGACAGGACGATCCTCCCACGATCGTGTGAGTCCATCGGCCAGGAAGTATCCGCCAAGAACGATGCCACTGTCCTTGACGTTTATAAACCTCCTGAGTCACGAATCGTCAAGATTCGTGTCTCTGCCCCAGAGGAAGCCCAGAAACTTCTGTCTCAGGGGATCATGATGTTTAATACATCGGTCCCAACATATAATATAGAACCAGAGTGCTTCATTCCTATCGAACAATGCTTAAAATGCTACCGCTACGACCACAACAAACACACATGCACACACCCACAGAGATGCTCTCGTTGCGGTGGCGAAGGTCACTTCTTCGCCAAATGCAAGGAGACCATCAAATGCTGCAACTGCGAGGGGTCGCACGTTGCAGTTAGCGGATCCTGCCCCATACGTAAGGAAACACTAAAAGCAAAACGAGCTCAGATTAGGGAAAACAAAAACACTGCTCCCTCATACGCCACAACAGCCGCCACACAACCTTCTCAGACCAGCACACCCAGACGACCTGCATCTACCTCCAGGACAACTCTGCCTCCACCTCTCAATTCAACAACACTTTTACACCTAACACAAACCCAAAAATACAAGCCATCTTACACGTATCTCTCATCGCCATGAGGCACTATGTAGCAAACGCTTGACTCCCTGAATGGATTACTTCCACACCCCAAAAAAATTGGTCACAGAGACGTTTAGAGCCGAGAATGTTAATGCTACCATCGTCGGAGCCATGCCGGGACCACTGCTTTGATACAGCTGTAACAGGGTGACTCAGATGCGGGGGGAAATCAGTTTGTGCAGTGAGAGAAAGAATGGGAGAGTGATTCAGAAGTGATGGTGAAGGAGAAGATGAGCAAGAAGAAGTAAGATCAGAGTCAGAGTGCTTAGGGGGAGAAACCTAGCAAAGTCCTGCAGAGCCTTTACGACCAATCGACTTTTTTGCAACTAGTATTTTCCTAATGGAGAGAACTCATCAGATTAATGTAAAAGACAGAAAGGACTCTAACAACAGCTTCTGCAAATTACTTTGTTTTGAGATATCGCGACTGGGTTAGCGGATGAAGAAAAATACTTGCAGTAATTCCATATACAGAAAATGATTGCTAATAGTACACAAATGGGGGACCCGGAAAAAAATATGATCCTTGTGAGAAGTGAGAAGCCAAGTAGCACCATCTTGACTCTCCTGTCGTCGGGATTTCTGGCAAGAGGCACACTTCCTCCATCATTAAGCTCCTTCAATTTCCTGCAGGACTTCAGGGTAGCTTGGTTTTTTTGGCATAACAATCATGCCCTGGTCTATGGCAACCTGGATTGACAAATGTGATTTTTCTTCTGCATCTCCAATGCTCTCACCATTGGTAGGCAAATTGTCGAAGCTTTCAGATTTTAGATTGAAACCTCAACACTGTCTCTGGCTTGGTATTTCAGCCCGCCCTTTCCGGCTTGGATTCCTGGGCTACAGTCGTGGGAGCAGCAGTTTTCAGCTGGTTCAGGTTGTGCTCCATCTGCGGTCAGGGAGGACCCTGAGGGGTACTCAAGCCTGGAGAGGGACAACATGAGAGTCCATCTGCTGGACAATTCTCATGGACAGACATGATTTTTGTCTGATGTCGTGTCCATTTTTAGCAACAAGTTTGACAGAGTCAACCTGTGCTTGGAAATTCTCTTGTCAATAAAGCATGTATGGCTTCCAAGTGACTGCCATGGGTCCGTCATCTTTTCCTCTATTTTTGTGGGAGATTTGTTTAAGTTTGCCAGAAAATATACAGTTATTTCATCCTTTCATGCCCCCCACAAGAGTCCAACAAGGGAAACTGTCCTGTTAGAACTAATGTCTAACACCCACGGGGGTGGTGAGATATATACACAGGCCAATGGCCATTGTATGCCACTCACGGGACCAGTGTGTTGCCAATGTGACATGACTGCTTGACCCTAAGCTTCTCAAGGAGATCCAGACCAATTGACCTGACCAGCCCGCGATCAGGCCCCACCCGTGCTTACTGGAAATAAAGGCAAAGGTATGTTGCTACCCTAGGGCTACTCATGCCATGGCATTTCCTCAACCTCCCCCCTAACGGGAGCTGCCTTGCCTGTGGTGGGGGACTTGAGGTCCCAAAATGGCTTCCTTGTGCACCAAACCTATGAGAGGAATGGTGCGGCCCCACCCTGGTTCATTCCATATCTTCCCATGTGTGTTTGCCGTGTATGTTTGTCCCTGTGTTACTAGGAGACATGAGTCCTGGAGGTTGAGTGGATGCTGCATGCTGTTGCCTGCAGCTAGCACCACATCTCTTTGGTCAAGTCAATCGGCTGATCAAATTAGCTAGAGTCAAGCAGACACTGTCCAGTCAGTAGTCGCATAGGTTCCGAGACTGCATCAGTACTGTATAGTGGTTTGTATAGTTCCTTCACTACCCCTGGCTGTTGGTAGATTTTGAGACCCACTATAGCTCCCATCGTTGGACTCCATTGGGTGGGGGTAGGGCCGGGGTGAGGAAGAGAATTCTAATTTACAATGATCTAGCTTCGAAAGACTGACGACTTTGGACAATTCCCTGGCACTCCCTCTGGAAAACGTCACATGTAAATCTGGAACCTTTCTAGTTTTTTCCAAGGGCAAAATTGGAATCATAATAGCTCCCAGGCTCTCAACAGGTACTAAGGAAGAAAGGTCCTCCTCAAAGCTATTAAGGAATCTTACTTGGTAAATATGAAAAGTATCTCATATAGTAAGTACCCTAGTAGTGAAGACCATTGATGGTGTATCAACATGGATCTTGAACCCCCTAACGGAAGCCGCCTTGCCACGGTGGGGGGGGCTTGAGGTCCCAATGATCTGTTGAGCCGGACCAGAGGGTTTACCCATAACTGGAGGGTCAACCAGTGAGGGATGGAGACAAATTGGCTTCCCTGGTGGCACAAGGCCTATGAGATGCTGATTCATTCCATCTTGTATAGGGAGACCTAGCCCACGTGTAATTGGCGCGTGCGTGGGCATCCCGTATTACAGGAGCAGGAGTCCTGGAGGTTGAGCGATGCTGCCCTGTGCCCTGCAGCTAGCAACACACCTCTTTGGTCCTTTATTCTGGTTAGACGGGTGGCTTATCAAGCCCAGTCAAGTCAACGCTGGTCAAGTATGGCTAGGGTCAAGCAGACACTATTCAGTCGGTAGCGCATAGGTCCAGCGCTGCCATCAGTACTGTAATAGTGCTGCGTATATTTCCTCTACCCCTGTGGCTGTTGGAGATTCTGTGCCCCAACTATAGCTGCCCCTTGTTTGGACTCCATGGTAGGTGGGGGGGTGCGGAATGAAGGATTCCAATTTGTTATGAGTAACTTACAAATTTTACAAAGAGCTAGCTCTCTCGACTGACCATCTACGCAATCCCCGACCATTCCCTCTGGAACATAACATTTGTCACTTTTGGAACCTTTCCAGCTTCCAAAGGGCAAGAATGTGGAATCGTAATGGTTCCCGGGCTCCCAAACCAGGAAGAAAGGTAAAATCCTCCTCAATCCCTAAGGAAATCTTACTGGTAACTATGAAAGCATTTGCATAAAGTAAGTACCTAGTAGTGAGACCATTGATGGTGTATCAAACCTGGATCTTGATATTTTTGAAGTACATCGAAATTGTTGAAGTATGTCGACGTGATCCTCGCATCACCCCACAGCGAGATTGGTAGCCTGATAGTTGAGGTTTCGTCACCAGACGAGATGACTGTCTGCATGCAATATGCGACATTCCTTGGCTCAAATTTCATTTCTCGTCACAAAACTCAATCAGTGTAGGGACTTGTTTTTTTCCAGACCTGATAGGTATTTCTGAGGAAGAAACTGTTAGAGGAAACAAGAGATTTTAATGTAGTGGGCAGTAAAACGTTTAAAAGAAAGTTTGATGGTTTGGAACTTTTAACATGTTAGTTCCTTTCAAAATTGGTTAAGTTAGCATGGACAGCTCCAAGGTAAAGGCCTTATGTGCCCAACCTATGCGGTGCTTCCACTGCCAGGTTATGGGCAATGGGAGCCAACTCTTCCAGTTTTAAAGAAATGGGCAACCAAGAGTATATGTTTAAGTGTGGTACAACTGGTCATCAAGGAGATGAACTGTCCCAGGTCCAATATGCTGTTTACCACTGCAAGGAAGCTCATGAGCTTCTTCAAAGGCCAATGTAAAAGGTACAGATTTGAAAAGGAAGTATTGTAATAAGGAGGCAATGGAAAGTTATTTTCCAGAGGCAAAGCGACATGCATGTGTTCTGTTTGCACAGCCAGGTAGTTCTTTTGTTCGGTTGCTAGCCCATCCTCCTCCCACCAACCCTGCCCTCTAATGCTTCATACAACACACACTCTGCCACTTCCTTTAACCCTCAGTCCCCAAATTGCTGACACCTGCCCTCTGGTGAGATGTTCCACCAGAAACGGAGTAGAGTGAGGGTCTATTGAGGAGACTCCTCCTCCCAAGTAAGGTCTTTGGAGCCATCATTTAAGGCTCCAGAGGCCTCAACGGTGACAGCAATCCACTGCCACCGCATCCACGGAGCCGCTGCTGCTAGGCAGAATGCCCCTGAAGTAAAGGACTCAGGCACGTCTTTTGCCCAAAAAAGAATCCGTGAACCTGTGTAAAAGACCCAGCTGCCACAGCATCCACAGGGCCTCCGCTGCTAGACAGAATGCCCCTGAAGCAAAGGCTCAGGTCCGCTCTTTACTCAGGCAAAGAAATCCTGAACCTGTCCAAGGGAACCTGTGGAAACTAGTTCCACAGGAAACAACCATTAAAAGGTATTCCCGGGATCATGGAAGGGACGCCTAAAGTGTGGGGCAAACCTTGACAACGAGGTGCTGCCAACACCTTATGAAGAAATAATATAAAGAACTGGATCCCTAATCCAATGAACTGTCAGGGGAATTCATGCAAAATGGGAAGAACTGCAACATCTGATAGCTTCTATAATCCAGTTTGGTGTATGTCTGCAAGAGATTATGACCAGGGAAAATTTGTAACCATTTCCTAGAGGATTCAAGTTTTCAAGCCCATTATGGGAACCTTTGACAAGGACCTCATGGATGAGTAGCAGTAATGGTACGTCAAGATATTCCTTCCAGGCATCTACCTGCAGACAAACACTGCAGGTGAAGGCTGTGAGAATAGGCTTGAAACAACCTTACACTGTTTGCATCCATCCTACCTTCCTCCACATAATCTGAACATTAATGATTTTGGAAAATCTACTTGGCAGTTGCCACATCCATTTCTACTATTGGGGAGATTTCAATGGTCGGCATCACTCTGGGGACCACTTTGTGCAACTCCCGATGAAGGGCCTTGAGTCCTTGTTCTTAAGAGTTAGATGCAGTTTACTGAACAATTGACACTCCCACCACAGTTCCAATTAAAACTGGGACATTCTCCAATATAGACCATCAGTAGGCTCACCTGATTCACTAGTTGAACCTCACTTGGCAGGTCAGAAGCGAAACTTTCGCAATAATTTTGGAGGAGATGATGGTATTCCAGTCAATGGGAGTGCAGAGAATGGCGACTTGAACATGCGGACTGGATCTTTTTTAGATCAACTGCAAGTATTGAAGGATCTGTGAATGATTTTCCAGTGTGTTCAAGATGCTGTTAATCACTTCACATCACAAATTCACCTTGCAGCAGAAACATCCATTCCCAAAAGTTACGGGCAATACATCAACCTCCGGTACCCATGGTGGTCTGTGAAATGCCAACAGCTGTCAGAGCACGAAAAGCTGCATTAAGTTAGTTGAAACGACGCCCCAGCCTGGGGGGAGGGGGGGGGGGACCTTGATCAATTACAAAAAAGACCTCAAGCCAGGGCCGGCGTGTGCTAGAGGAGGCTAGACGGACGTCGTGGAACAGTATGTCTCCTTCTTAGCATGGGGATGCCAAGGTTCGTAAGATCGCTGGAAAGAGCACATCCAGTCACAAACCTGCTCTGAGATAGATGGCATAATCATCACAGACAAAATGTTGCAAATGAGTTAGCTAAATCCCATGGCAGAGATCTCCTCTGGGAGCATCTGACGCTGCTCGATTCTCTACTCTTTGGCTGAACAGGAACACACCCAGTGCCCACGTTTCTTCAGTAGGATTGCAGCAGAACTTCCATATAACTTGCCATTTTGCGCAAGGATATGGACTCTGGCTTTGGGGCAGCTCTGCCGTAAGACTGCCCAAGAAGTGACGATATTTCCATACCAATGATATCTCCTTACCAGAGAGCCTTCTAGAAGTTCCTGTTAAACCTATTCAATAGGATCTATAGGGAGGGCACAGTGCCATCCACATGAAAGATGTATTTATCATTCTGTTTCCTAAACCTGGCAAGAATGCTTCCCCACCATGAAATACAGACCAATTCCCTCACCACTGCCCATCTGCACGCTGATGGAGAAAATGGTAAACTTCAGATTGGACATGGTTGCTAGAAAAAGAAACGTTTGACCCCATATCCATATGGCTTTAGAAAAACTGAGACTGACCAAGATGCAATTGTGAGATGGAAACTGCTATTAGAATTCCCTTTGCACAGCGACGTCACCATGATAGCAGTCTTCTTTGACCTTGAAAAAGGCCTACAAATACTACTTGGAAGTATGGCATACTCATGAAGCTGTATGACATTGGTTTAATAGGAGCATTTACCTACCTTTCATACAAGCTTCTTGCTGACAGTAAGTTTAGAGTTCGGTTTGGGAAACAGTTTCTCTTACCTGGAAGATCCAGCTGGAAGGGGTCCCACAAGGGAGTGTCTTAAGTGTGACCTGTGTTGCTATTGCTATAAATTACATCGTAAAGGTTGTTTCCAAGTGCGGTCTCATGTAATCTGTATGTGGAATGACTTTAACACTGTACTGCTCAGGAGGAAGCTTACGTGGATGTGCAAGGACCATGCGACTGCAATAAATCAGGTTGTACAGTGGAACATATCATGGTTTCAAATTTTCTCCAAGCAAAGACCATGCTATACATTTCGCACAAACGAGGAAGTTTCCATCCTTCCCTCTATTTAGGCGCAAACCCACTATAATTTGGCCAAGAGGTGAAGTAACTTTGGTCTAATTTTTTTTGACTCAAGACTTACATGGGTGCCTCACATCAAACATTAAAGTGAAGGCTACAAAAGCGCTTAGTATTTTGCGGGTTTTTCCACATTTATCTGGGTGCAGACCAACACAATGCTTCTGCAGCTTTACCAAGCGCTTTATTCATAGTAAGCTTGACTATGGAATGTGAGGCTATTTATCTGCACTCCCACTGTTCTCCGATGTTGGACCTCCGTTCATAATGAAGCTCCTCAGAATCTGTACTGGGGCTTTCAGGTCTTCACCTGTAGAGTCCCTGTATGCTGAGAGTGGAGAACCATCCTCTTTCATTACACCAGGACTACAATACTCAAGTCATACTACATGAACTACCAAGGATTCCAGATCTCCTAACATCCAGATTGGTTTCAACCCCCTTGAGGATAACCGATCTATGGTAGGAGAATAAGGAATCTTGTGGAAGATCTGAATTTAATCGACTAGGTTTCTGGCTGTTGGAATTCCTAACTCTCCTTCAACTAATCAAGCCGAGCGGGATTTGGTCGGAATTGTAGAGAAAGGGTAGAGATTCTAAAGCAGAAGTCAGAGAGAGATTTCTTCAACGACACTTCTAAGTACCAATGGATCAGATGCAATATATACGGATGTTCGGAAATCTGAAAATGGGTTTTTGTGGGCTTTTACAGCGGTGAGCAAAGAAGACTGGCATTTGGCTGTCTTTCTATAGCAGCTTGGGATCTTCCTGCGGAGTTACATCCCATCCTTGCAGCAGTTAAGATGACTGAGATCTTATGAACCATTCTAATTGTAACATAATTGTGACTCTCATAGTGCCTTGCAAGAGCTTTAAACTCAGTGAGGAGTTCAAGATTGGCTGGCACTGGTTTGTCCATCATGTTAAAAAGATAACTCTCTCCTACACACAGACCTGAAACCCAGCATCAGGCGTTGTCTTTGCATAAATGGACAGGAACAATAGTGGCATACCTTCTAGAAACAAATAGAGCGAGATTAGATATGAACCTTGGCAATTGGGGGTGGACACATCCATCCAACTGAATGTGAAGTTGTATTAACGAGACTAAGATTCGGGCACACAAGACTAACTCATGGGCGATGAATGGCTAAAGTGAAGCAGTTGTGAGGATTGCCTATAGCCTTAAAGAGTCGCACCTTAGCTGTTGACGCGGCAGATAATTTGGCATAATCAATCAATCATTCAACCTCCAGGACTCCCGTCTCTACAGCGCACAGAGATGCCACGCACGGCAAACGTGGGTAGGCGTGAAATCCTGGGAGAGACAGAGGGATGCCCGTTCCACCTACAAGATAGGCATCATTGTTTGGAACCCTTTGTTCACTCCTCTCTAGTGAGACAGCCACCCAAAGGCTGACGCACCTCAGAGAGGGGTCTCAGGTCCAGCACCTCAAAGAGGAGGTTCCAGTGGCAGAACCACAGTGGTTCCTCTCGATGGGGTAAGGTTCGCTAATAGTCATACAAACGTGAATCCGTGTATCCGGTGCTGGGGTGCGATTTTACAATCTGTAGACCAAAAGAGCGCCTATTCCCAAGCATCGCTAGCCAGATATTTCAAACTTTTTTACCAAATGTCATTAATCAGTATCTGAAAAGTGTACGTTTTATTATAGATGGTGGTGATTATAATACACCGCATATAACAGAGAATAAACGTTTTACAAAGAAAAATACAATTATATTCACGACACTTTGTTACATGCTGTGATCACACCATAAACTTTTTTAACTTGTAATAAAGACATTATATTTACGTCCACATTATTAGCAATAACTTTTCATTTATTGAATAAAGTCAAGATTAAATATTTTTTTTTTTTTAATCTTACCTGAATCTATACTATAGCTGTAGGGTTGTAATGACATAAAGGATTTAGGCTACCCGAGAACCTCAACCGCAATACTTTAAGTCCACATGGGTGTAGACTAAGCTTACCATCTTCCTCATTAAGACAAGGCGAATACTTGGTAATTTGATGCATGATAATGGCCAATCCTGATGTAGACCACTGCCGCATGACTTTGTTATTTATGCATGCATAAAATGTTGGCAAAAGTAGTGCCAAAAATTACCTCTTTGATCTCTGCCCTCATACCTTGCTTCCAACCCTGATTGTAGGATAACAATTTATGGACATGTAGTGGCTTTTGTGGAGATTCCCTGCTAGGAATCTGAGTGCTAGCATTTTACTATCCCTGGTGTTTCTGGCACACCATAGACTATAGGTTGTCCTGAGGATGGGATTGAAATATGAATAAATTAGATATTTAAAAAAAACTACAAAGGATCTTTTAGGGACTCTAACTGGGAATGCACACTGCAAAGAACTGTAATAGTATCATTTTTGGTATGGAAATATTACAAGAAAGTAATTGAGTATCAAAATTTCTGTGGCGCCCTCCGATATACTTGACCACACATGCAAAAATGAGTAGTTATCATCATGATTCAGCCGTTTCTTCGTAATATTTGCTTTTCTTCGTTGTAGTGTTATCGCTCGTGATAATATAATTTAATTATATACTCATAGTTTCAAGCTTGAATAACTAATTACTGCTTATTCATGTGTAGAATAAAAATATTTGAATAACTGGCTAGCGACGCCTGGCATCTCTAGCTTCTTTTGGTATAGGTTTGTAAAATCGTGCTTGTTAATCTCATTACGAAAAACAAGCCGGGGCGCCGAAGTTGATAAGCCGAAACGGGGCGATCGCGCACTGCGATAGATCATGGAGTATCAAGTACAACGATAAGCGCAGTAAAAAAAATAATAGATACTATGCTGTAATCAAATGAATGCAGCATAAAGATATTGCATAAACATGATTACATTATTTTTAATCAGACTAATCGTGCGTTTTTGTGTATGTGTATGTGTATGTGTGTGTGTGTGTGTGTGTATGTGTGTGTGTGTGTGTGTGTGTGTGTGTGTGTGTGTGTGTGTGTGTGTGTGTGTGTGTGTGTGTGTGTGTGTGTGTGTGTGTGTGTGTGTATGTGTGTGTGTGTGTGTGTGTGTGTGTGAAAGCATGGTTAACATCCAGTATGAATGAAAGTCGGAAAGAGATAAAACAACAGGATAAAGGGGCAGAAAAGACCTGGCCATCCTACCGCATCATCCTGCGGCTAAGTAGTACTCTACAGATAGTAGAGTACTCTGTGGATAGGGGACCTTTTTTTGCTATTTTATAGTGAAGTAAAAATAGACCATTATCATTATTACCCTCATTATTTTTTCGGGTTATAAATAAAAAATTAATAAAAATACGGGAAAATAGTGATATTTTATTAAAGCAGTACTAATGAAAGGGTTGAAAAGCAATTGATAGCTACGATAAAGGTTTGTTTTAAAAAGAATAAAAAAACCAAAAAAAGGAAAATTACCCTATTAATTTGATGAAATGTAGGTGGGGGTCTCCCAAAATCCAACGAGGGCGACACTTTCCCAAAGGCCCCTCCCCATTTAACTTCGTAGGGTCCCCCGGTTTCCCCCTGCGTGCACAAATTTATTTATCCCGGTGCCCTTTTTGCTACTGGCCCCCCTTTTTTAATCACTTTGATGTCCCTTGGGGTTTTTCACACCAGTTTCTGTTTTTGTTTAATTTGTTTTTTAAGCCCTTTGGTTTTATCTTTCACCCTTTTTTTTTTTTTCAATTTTACCTCAAAGGTGAAAATAACATGACCGAAATTTTCACCCAAAGGTTTTTTTTTTTTTATTCTAACCATTCTTTTAAACATTTTTGGGAAATACTTATTTTTTTTTTTAAATTAAACTGTTTTGTATTTATTTTTTCTTTTGATATTATTGACAGTTTTTTTTCTTACTTTGAAATTTTTTAGTTTTTTACTTTTTTTTTTTTTATGTGCATTTTATTGTCTAATTTTTTTTATCACATATTTTAAATTTGAATTGTGTTCGTTTTCTGTGACGTCACAAAATCCATAACACCTGTGGCCCATGGCCAAAAAACAGCGTCCTTTGGATTTTTTCTGTTTCTGATGTACACTCCTCGAAAGCTGAAAAATCACCCAAATTTTTAGGGGCCCCCCTTTTTTGTTTCTTGGGGACTTTTTAAATTTGGGGTGGACGTTTTTAAATATTTGAATTTTCAATGAGGATGTATTTTAGCAACTTCTATTCAATTTTAGTTTTAAAATTTTTCACTGTTTTTTAAAAATTGCTTTCCTGCCTTTGTTTTATTCCCGCTTTTTTCTATTCTTGCTTGCTTTTTTTTTAATCTTTACCCTTTTGTTTTACTCTTTGTCTCTTTTTATTTTTACTCTGGCTACTACTACTACTACTACTACTTCTGCCACTACTGTTCTGCTTGTGCTTCTACTTCTACTACGATTACTACTGTTCTTATCTCTCCGCTTACCCCTTTTATCTGCTTATTTTGTGTAAGAAAAGAATTTTTTTAGCACTGTCCGGTAATAGTATCTGTTAAAGCAATAATCAATCTATTTCCGCAAACTTGCAAGATTGGCCCTTTTTGGCCTTTTTTTTCTTTCCTCACGAGGAGTGAGCGGGACCCTTTGTTCCTTCCTACTTGTTCCCCGCCTCACATGAGTACTCCGAGCTCCTCTTTCGCAGATGACATCTGGCCTTAAGCAAGGCGTGAACCTTACAATAATAACTGTTGTAATTATCATCGTTATAGTTATCATTGTCGTTATCATAATCTTCATCTTATTATCCTCATCACCGCCATTATCATTGTTATTATTGTATTGTTGCTATTAATATTTTAGTAATTTGCACTATTGTTGTCAATATGATTATGCTTATTATAATCATCATTATTTTTAATATCATTATAGTTATATTTATCATTGCCATCTTGCCCTTATTGTTATCGTTATCAGAATTTTTATGGCCTTTTTATAATATATATCATCATTACTGTTTTTGCTACTATCATTATCGCAATACCATTCTCTCTTATTTTCACCATTATCATTATTATAATCTACCAATATTTCTCGGAAGGCACTCTATATTATCAAAATTAATGCTTTACTAAAGTCCTTTCATCAATTTAACTTCTTAATACCCTCTCTAAGATCACAGAATTTCAATGAACGTCTTGATGACGTTTTTAATGAAGGAGGGAAGGGGGGGGGGGAGAGGGAGGAGAGAGAGAAGGAAAGAAAAACAGAGAGAGACGGGGGAGAGAGGGAGAGAAAGAATGAGAGAAAGAGAAAGACAAGGGTGAGCAAAGCGAGATGAAGTACGGGGTAATTTCATTGAAAAAGGATAACTTTAATAACTTTCATTACAAATGTACTTTTTTTTTGGAAAAAATTGCAGATATGAATAGCAGATGAGCGTAAGAGGAGGGAGTGGGCGCAAAAAGGGGAGAGGGAAGGTCAGGAGACAGGATGACAATAGTAAGGGAGATAAGAAGAGTGACTACAGACAGACAGAGAGAAGGGGAAAAAGACAGATAGGAGAGGGAGACAGAAAGACAACAGAGAGAGAGAGCGGGGGGACAGAGACACGAGCGCGAAGACGGAACAAACAGACAGACGAAGGCACAACGATTGTTTGATTGATTTTTTAAAAATTATCTCCCGCGTCAACGTTAAGGTCATTAGGGCGTATACCTTGTTAACTAAAATAAAAAAAATTTTAAACTTTAAAATTTACAATAAATATCTTACAAATAAAAAATAAATGGATTAAATCAAAACATAAAAATTTTGCTCTAAGTGCTAAAATCATTGATAAAATTGTGGATAATTAAATTTTATTGAAAAAATTATCTCCCTAAGGAAAATAATAAGACCCTCTGTGGTTGAGGGAAAAGCACAAGAAACAAATTACTCTTTTTTTGAGTGTACAGCTATGTTCGGGTGAGAGCCTAGCCGATGATGAGTTTTTTTTGGGCTCGGGGGCATAAATATGCCCGCCGCGATGTTAAATCCCCCGAGTCGGGCCGATGAGCTGCGCGGTGATTGGCGGGGGTCGTCGCCAAAACCCCCTGGGCCTGACTCTACCAGCGCGAACTCGTCGCCGTTTTTCCCACCAAGCACTCCCCTTCCAGTGTAACTTTGCGAAACGAACCTTTGAAATCGTGCTTGCTCCTGGGGATGCGCAGGCTTCGCCGGTCATGCTGAGGTGTCCCTCCCCTCGTGGTCGCCGAATGGTGATGGTTTTTCTTCCCGCTTGATGACCGGAAAGGGGCCCCCATAGGGTGGGGAAGGGGAGGGGTTGGTGGGTTTGTCTTATGGAAAAATGTGAGCATCCCCTTGGGGGTCGCGGGGCAATAGATGCCCCGTTGCCGTATGGTCTCGTAGGCGAGAGCGGACGGGCCAGCGGTCGCGAAGCTGCTTGCCGAATGCTCCCGGTCCTGATCTCCGGGGCTGACTAGAAAGCCGGGAGAGCTATGGTGGGTTTCCCTAGACCACTCTGCTGGGTCCACCATCCATTTTGGCGCTGGGATGGTAATGCTGTGGTCCGGAGGGCGCTTCGAGCCGAAAGGATCATCAGCTGCCTCCAGAGCTCGGATTCGAACTGAGGACCTCTGTCGGTCGTGACCGTCGCTGGAGTCCCGTAGCGAGATATCCAGGGTGCTGATAAAGGTCTTGGCAATGGTGGCGCAGTTGTTCCTGGATAGGTGTGGCCTCAGGCCACCTGGTAAAACCCGGTTTAATCTTCGTCAGGACGTAGCTGTAACCTTGGTCTGCTGGGAGGGGACCGACTACGTCGAGGTGTACATGCTCGAGAGCGGCCATCTGGTACAAGGGAAAACCTGTGGGGGAGACTTAGTGTGTCGGTGAACCTTACTGCGTTTGACTTCGATGCAGGTGCGACACCACTGCCGGACGTCTCTATTGATGCCGGGCCAGACGACTTTGTTTGCGGGTGAAGGTCCTGTGTTGCGCGGATTCCCCTATGAGCGTGGTAAGCTTCGAAAAACTGTCGGGGGAGTGACGGAGGGATGTAAGGACGGGGGCCCGCCCAGCGAGATGTCGCGAGGATGGTGTCCGGGAGCCCTGAAGCTGCACCTGCTCTAGTTTGAAGGGAGGTATCTCCGTCGGTGAGCCTGGGGAGGGAAGGGTCCTGTTGTTGCTCCCTGCGAACCAGCTGGTAGTCGATCAGGGTGCTGCTCGCACTTACCATGAATATCGAGACTCTGGATAGGGCGTCTGCAGCCTGGTTGTTGGTGTCCTGGATGTGTTGTATGTCAGTGGTGAACAGGGCAACGAAATCCAGGTGCCTCTCCTCACGCGGGGACTGACGCGACTCCTGTTGTGCAGGGCGAAGGTGATGGGCTTGTGGTCCGTCAAGATGTGGAAGTCCTTCCCCTCGACATATGTCCGGAAGTGTTTGATGGCCGTGTACACCGCAAGGAGCTCCTTGCCTAAAGCACTGTAACCTATTTTGTTGTGGGCTGAGAGTCCGTGAAAAGAAAGCCAGGGGTTTTCCAACCGTACCTGAATCTTGTTTGCAAAAATGCTCCCATGGCGGTGTCCGAGGCGTCCCACGGCCTGCTCCCTGCTGCGGGGTTGGGAGGTCCCGAGGCTAAGGGTCCTGCTACCTCAAAGCTTCATCGCCTCCAAAAGGGTCCCCCAAAGG
>NW_023661773.1:53443-55943 GCF_015228065.2 Penaeus monodon | reverse complement strand
ATCGTTATTTACATTAGGTAGAGGATGCGTTAGGTTAGGTTTAGGTTAGGTTAGGTATGAGCTAGGTTAGTTTAAGTTACGTTTATGTTAGAATAGTTAGATTAGAAACGTATGGGGAGGAACGGTTAAAAATGTTAAATTAGGGTAGAATCGTTTCGTTATTTTAGTTTTTTAGGTTAGGTTAGGTTTAGGATAAGTTAGGTATGGGTTATTTATTTAGGTCCCTTTTGGGATGGGTTTAGAATCAAAGGGGTTTTGTAAAAGGTTAGAAATGATAAGTTGGGTTCAGTTTTATTTTAGTCGAGGTATGGTGTGTTAGGTGGGTTTGGGTTTGGTTACAATAGGTTAGTTTGTTTCCAAAACCACACCCAACACACCACCACACCACACAACACACACCCACACCACACCCAATTAATTATAATATATATATATAATAAATTATATACATTATTACTTTATATAGGTTTTAATATGTATATATGTTATTTACTATATTTTTTATATTACCATTAAATCCCATATATTTATATGTATAAAAATTTAAAAATACTATATTATATATATTATATATATTATATATATAATATTATATATATATATATAGCACATTGAAATTATAGTTTTATAATATATTATTATTTTTTTATAATATAATTATATTATTATTATATTTAAAAAAAAAATATTGGAGCCCCCGGCGAAAAAACAGTTCAAAGTTTAAAAACTTGAAATAATCGAAACAAAAACAAAAATCGACTGAAAAATAGGGGAAAACGTACATACAAACTAAAAAACCAAAAAAAAACATCCCAAAAACAACTATACAAGAATTACAGTCACGTAATTACACCGTAAATACTGTGGCTGTTGAGTTTTTTTTTTCACTTTGTTTATCTTTTGGGAAAAAACAGAGATTCCCAGATAAAAGGAACATATATATATATAAATATATATTATTATATATATATATATATATATATATATATTTATATATTTATATATATATATTTATTTATATATAGGTGTGTTTTTGTGTGTGGGGGGTGGTTGTGGGTGTGTGAGTGTATATGTGTGTGTGTGTGTGTGTGTGTGTGTTTTTCTTTTATGTGTTATAATATATATAAAATTTTATTTTATTATTATAAAAAATGTATATATATTTTAATATATACACATATTTAAATATTAAATTCGTATAAATTATTTTATATATTTTATTTATAATTAATTATTATGAAAATACCCTATATACGTAGTATTCTCTCTTTTTTTTGTCGTTTGTCTGTCCTTTTTCTCCTCTCTCCTCCCCTTTTTCTCCCCCCCTCTTTTTCTCTCTCTCTTCTCAAATTTTATTTAAAAAAAAAACATAAACAAAAATAAAAAATTTTTAAAAAAAAAAAAAAAAACAAAAAAAAAAAAAAAACATAAAATAATAAAAAAAAATAAAACACAAATTTTAAAATAATAAATAATTAAATAACATCAAAAAAAAAATATATAAAAATATATAAATATTACATACATATAATATATATTAATATATAATATACACATTATATATTTTATACACACACACACAAACACCCAAACCCCCACACACCACACACACACACACACACACACACACACACACCACACAACACACACTATAATATATAATATATATAAAATTTATATTATAATATAATATATATATATATATTAATTTAATAATATACATATTTACATAAATTACCCAAAACCATGGTATTAAAGGAGATAGATAGATTTATAGAAATTATAAATACTATACATATATAATATAATATTAAAATATTAAAATATTATATATAATATTATATAATATTTATATATATATATATATATATTATTATATATATCAAAACACACAATACATATTATCCAATAATATGTATATATATATTCCATCTATATAGATATATTCTTATCTATCTCTCTATCACTATCTATTTATCTACTATCTATCTACTTCTATCTATCTACTATCTATCTATATCTTATTAATATATTTTATATCTATATATATATATATATATATAATATAATAATTAATATATAATATAATATATATATATTAAAATCTGTGTGTGTGTTGTGTGTGGTTTTTTGATGTGTATATATATATATATAATATTATTTTATATATATATATTTATATAGTTGTTGTGTGTGTGTGTGTGTGTGTGTGTGTGTTGTGTGTGTGTGTTGTGTTGTTTTTGTGTGGTGTGGTGTGTGTGTTGTGTGTGATTGTGGTTTTGTGTATGGATATATATAATAATATATATATAAAATATATTTTATAATTTTTAAAATATATATTATATATATAAGTGTGTGTTGTTGTGTGTGTGTGTGTTATATTATGTATTATTTTACATAAATTTTTATATTAGATAGATAGATATAGATATAAAATAATATGTATCATTATATATATATTATATTTTATATATATATATATAATATTATATAAATT
>NW_023661773.1:23443-48443 GCF_015228065.2 Penaeus monodon | reverse complement strand
GGGTATTTTCTAAGGTAGGTTGGTTAGGTCGCTGATAATGATAGATAAGATTAGATATGTTAGGTTTAGGTTTAGATTAGGTTAGGTAACTTTTAGGTAGTTTAGGTATGGGTTTAGGTAACATTTAGTTAGAATGGTTAGATTAGAATGTAAAGTTAGGAAAGCTAAAAATGTCAAGTTAGGTAGATCTTATTTCATTAGGTAGAGGATGCGTTAGGTTAGGTTAGGTTAGGTTAGGTATGAGCTAGGTATAGTTAAGTTACGTTAGTCCTTAGAATAGTAGATAGAAACGTATGGAGGAACGGTTAAAAAGTTAAATAGGGTGAGAATCGTTATTTTAGTTTGTTAGGTTAGGTTAGTTTAGGCTAGTTAGGTTATGGGTTAGTTTAGTTTAGGCACCTTTAGAAGGTTAGAAATGTAAGGGTGTTAAAAGGGTACCACTGAAACTTAGGGTCAGTTGCATTTAGTCGAGCGTATAGTAGGTTAGGTTAGGTTTGGTTAGGTTAACATATAGGTAGGATAGGTCCATGCACACACCACACACACACACACACACACACCACACACATATATAAATCATATATAGATCTATATATATATATCTATGTATATATATATATATATATATATATATTATATATATATAGATATGATATAGATATATATTATATGTATATCTATGTAATTATTATAGATATAGATAATATATATATATATATATATATGCAACATATGATATATCTGGTATATATATTAGTTATATATAATTATATTATATTATAGATATATATATCTATATATATATATATAGGTAATCATATATATATCTTATTATAGATTATATTTAAAAACAAAAAATAATTGGAGCCCCAGGCAAGAAAAACGTTCAAAGTTTAAAACTTGAAATTATCGAAACACAAACAAAAATCGACGGACAAAAAAATAGGTGAAATACGTATCTATACAAACTAAAAGACCGAAAAAAAACATGACCATAAAACAACTATACAAGTAATTACAGCACGTAATTACACCGTAAATAACTGGGCTGTTGCGTTGTTGTTTACGTTTGCTTTCATCTTGTGAATAACTAAACAAAGAGTCCGAGGATTTAAAAGGAGACATATATATATTATATATATATATATATATATCTATTAGATAAGTTTATATATTATATTAAGCATATATATTATTATATAATATATATTTATATATATCTATATATACCTATTCGATATATATCTATAACTATATATATATATATAATTTATATCCTATATAGTGTGTGTGTGGGTGTGTTGTGTGATGTGTGTGGGTTGTGTGTGAGGTTATATGTGTGTGTGTGTGTGTGTGTTTATGCATTATATAATGGATATATATATATATATATATATATATATATATATATATATATATATATTATATATATATATATGTATATATATATTTTATATATATACAAATATATATAAATATGTAAAGTTCGTTTATAAATATATATATATATATTATATATATATATATATATATATATCATATATGAGATATATGAATATATACTCATATATACGTAGTATCTCTCTTTTTTTCTGTCTGGTGGTCGTCTCTTCTCTCTCTCTTCTCTCTCTCTCTCTCTCTCTCTCTCTTTCTCTTCTCTCTCTCTCTACTCAATCCAATTTATATAAATTATATATATAATAAACATAATCATATATATATATATATATTTACATACCTTATATTATATTAACATTTATATATATACACATGTATAATACATACATATCTATATACATACATACATACATTACATAACATACATATATATATATATATAATAGATAATTATAATATATATATATATATATATATATATATATACACATTTATATATTTAGATACACAAAACACAAACACACCAAACACACACACACACACACACACACACACACACACACACACACACACACATATATATCTAATAGATATATATAATATATATCTATATTATATATATAACTTATATATATATATCCATACACATATTTACCATTAAATCACAACACACATAGTAATAAAGTGCTATAGATAGATTGATAGAAATATATAAATACAGATAATAATAACATATATATATATATACATAATATATATATAACTATATATACAATATATACATATATATACATATATATAACAATATTACATATATATACAGTATATATGTATATATATATAATACTATAGATTATATATATCTTATATATCTAATATATATTAATATATATATATAATACAGAAACACACAACACATTGTATACAATATATTATGTCTTATAATAATCATCTATATAGATATATCTCTCTATATACTACTCTATCTCTACTATCGCTCTATATATATATATATATAAAATATATATATATAAATTATATATATATAATATATATATATATATATATATCCATACACACACCACATCACACACACACAAACACATACACAACACACACACACACACACACACACACACAACACGCACACACACACACACACACCACATATATGTATATACTATATATAATATCTATATATAGATATCATATATATATATCGATACATACAAAACACACCCACACACACACAACACACAGATTAGCTATATATTCTAATATAGATATATATACTATATTATTCTATCTAATATATATATAATATTTATATATAGATATATATAGATTATATATCGTGGTGTGGGTGTGTGTGTGTGTGTGGTTTCTGTACTGTATCTCTAGTATCGAAAAGTATATATAATATATTCTATATTATATATATACTATATATATATATATCACTATATGTGTGGTGTGTGTGTGGTGTGTGCGGGTGTGCGGTGTGTGTGTTGCGTGTGTCGTCTGTTGTGTGTGTGGGTGTGTGCGTGCGTGTGTGTGTGCGGGGTGTGGTGTGTGTGTGTGTGTGATTGGTGTGTGTGTGTATGGATATATATATATATATACATATATAAATGTACATGGATATATATATATATATATATATGTGTGTTGTGGGTGTGGTGTGTGTGTGCCTGTGATATATCTATGCACTATATATTACATAATGTAATCTAGATAGATAGATAGAGATATAAAATATATATATGTATATATATATATATTATTATATACTATATATATATCTATATATATATATATATATAATGTAAATATATGTACACTTTTAAACACACAAACACACACACAAATATATATACTAAACATATCATAAATATATATATACATATAGATAATATATAACATATTATATAGTATATTAATATATTTTTATATATATATATATATATATATGTAAATCTAGCGAGAGATATATTATATATATATATATGAGTATATATAGAAATCTAATATAGATATATAGTTATATATATATATAATATAGATAAGATATATATATAATTATATATATAAATATACTATAGATATTATCGTAGATAGAGATAGATATAATATAGATATATAGATATACAGATAGAAGACTATTATTATATATATATATGATATATGTATCGAATTACTATATATATATATCGATATATGATATATGTATGTATGTATATTACATATATATAAATAAATATATATATATATATATATATATTTATTACTCTACCTATATCTATATATATCCTATATATAATATAACCATATATACGATATATATATATTTATATATATTTAAATAGTACATGCAGAGAAATCAACACAGAGAATACATATTATATACATAAATATATATACATACATATATCTATCTTTTAATATATATATATATATATATATATATATATTAATATGTGTGTTATGTGTGTGGTGTGTGTGTGTGTGTGTGTCACAGAATTTAAAGCAAAACAAAAAACCAGTCGACCCCCGGTCTGTGTCAAACAGTCGACGAAATGCCAGAGCAGAGGCGCCATTTGTTTGCTGCGATTGTAAAAATAAGTTAAATATAGATAATAATATAATAATGATAATGGAAATAATTATATACATACATAGACCTGGTGTTGCAGTGTTGATTCTATGTATTTAAAAAAAAGATTTATATATTTATTTCGTATATGTATAATATATATACATCTATTATAATATATATATGTGTGTGTGTGTGGTGTGTGTGTGTGTGTGTGTGTGTGTCGGTTTGTATGCGTGAGTGTGTGTATGTGTGTGTGGAAAAAAGTATCAATAGTTTTGAATATGGTATTATAGACGAGTACTACGTATTAAGGGACAAAGAAGAAAACGAATGATGAAGTGCTGAGAAAATAAATTGTAAAGACCGGGCTGTGGACATCTTGAACAAAAGGAAATTAAAGTTTATTGGTATGCTAGATGGAGAAGTAAAAATATTGAGGAAAAAAACTGGGCTGACAGGGATGGTGATAGAACAGAGGAAGAGGCAAACGAAAGACAAGACTGAGCGACAACCACAAAGATATTTGCGGGTTGTCGATGGTTACAAGTGGAAAGAAAGCGTAAGATCGAGTTTGAGTGGAGAAGGATGGTGGCGATGTCCACGGGCTGCTCAAACATCGAGATGCCGTTATTGATGATAATGATGATATAATATATGATGTATGTGTGTATGTTGCAATATTGTAGTCGTGCGTGTGTGAGTGGGTGTGCGTGGCCCATATTGTCAAAGCGTGTGTGTGTGGTGGTGTGTGCTGCTGTGCATATATGTATGTGTATGTGTGCATATATTGCGTGGTGTGTGTTTGTGGAGGTGTGTGGTGTGAGTGGTGTGTGTGCATATATGTATGTGTGTGGTGAGTGTGGTGTGTGTGTGTGTGTGCGTGTGAAGTATATGTATGTGTGTGAGAGCTGGTGTGTGAGGTGTGTCGTGTGTGCGAGTGGTGGGAGTGTGTAACGATAGGCGAGAGCGGTAGAGTGTGTAGACCAGTAGCGTGTAGCATTATGCGGAGGAAATCCGGAAACGGTAAGGTGAAACAGACCTCTGCTTGTTGTAGTGTAAGGCTTTCGTCGAGGGGAAGCCCGAAATATCATCCACCCAAGCGGCGGATGGCGGCTTCGGGCCCCGAAAGAAGGAGGGAGGGGGCCCGTTACAATTCCCCTGTGTGAGAGAACCACTGTCCCATGCCCAGGGACATCCCTATGCAAAATGGGCTGTTGTGTTGTTCTTGACATATGTAAAAAGAGTAAAAATAAATAAAAGCAAAGGCACCACAGGTAAAGTAAAAATAAATACGATTAAAAAAAGGGATAAAGCTCGTTCTGAGGGAACGGATACATAAAAAATTACTTCAGTCAGGGTATCTGGCTGGTGCTGGCCATATAAAACTCGTAAACCTTGCGTTAAAAGCCCCCCACGTCCAGCATATTCTAACTGGCATTGTTAAAATGGCTCAAAACACAACCTTGTTCTTGCTGCTCCAGCGACGCCACCGTATTAGGGTAATACAGGGGTACACACAAACACGGTCCAGAGACAACTCCCTATGGGTTTATTTCCTGAGTTTATATACACCTCGCACACGTCATGTGGAAAACCAGTATTTTAACAAAAATTTCCTACAAATGAATATAAAAATTCTTACAAGGTTTAACAAATAAATAGAAGTCAATGATTAAAAACAAAAGAAAAAGATTAAAGATCCTACATATAAAACAATAAAATGATCGGGTAATAAAAACAAAACACAGTAAGAAAAGTGAATAAAAAACGTAGTCTAATATGTAAAACAATAACTTAAAATTTAAAAGTAAAACTGTCAGTGATACATGGAATATCCACTAGTATCCTCTGAGCCTCCAATACTTCATTATTGTAAATTATTGAAAATTTTGAGATGGTGACGTGGCGCCGACTATAAAAACAGGAAAAACAAAAGTAACAATATTTAGAGCTAAAACAATTACGTAAGTAGAATAAAAGTATACTAAATAAAAAATTGAGCATTTAAGCAATTTTAAAATATAAAAATCCCAAAATAACTTTTAAAAAACATTTGTAACATAAAAGGGAGGGGGGGGGATTCGGTGTTAAAATCCTAAAAAACCTTGAATGAAATATGGAAAAAAATTAATGGGTAAAAGAAAGAAAAACATTAGATCCCCCTCTAAAAAAATAAGACTTACTAGTAAAAGGGGCGGATATAAAAACTCGGCAAAATAGCTACATCCGTAAGGCTTATTCGCCACCTACGGGTCGAGTGTTCCGAAGCTCAGAGGAAATCGGGAAACGACAAATGAAGTTGTATTTACACAAATTTTGTTTACACAATACATGGTTTGGCAGTATTAACAGTGTGAGTAGGTGTGTGGGCGGGAATCATCCTCCAGCCGTGTTTGAGCGCGCCCGCTGGATTACCCAGGTTTTCGGTTCGGGGGTTCGGGATTCAGGATTCAGGGCTTCAGGTGGTCGGGTGCGAGGGGAAAGGTTAGGGTTTTTTTCTTTTTTTTTCTTATGGGTTCTCGGCCTAGTAGGGTAGTGGATAGGGGGTAGGTGTCGAGGACGACAGCTCAAGGAAGAAGGACGAAAAGGAGCGAAATAAAGGGGAGCAGAGAGATGGAGATGAAAGAAATGAGTAGGTAGGCTCGGCGGAATAGAAAAGTAGAAAGCGAAGAGATTAGTATGGAGAAGAGAAAAAAACAAGCAGAACGTAAAATCCGCGCAAGTAGAAGAGAAGGCGAGAAATGCGCGGAAAAAGGAGGCAATAGGAAAGGATGAGAGAAAAGTATAGAAATAGAATAACGAGGAAAAAGAGACCAGCTAGTAGAACAGGAAAGGGGAAATTAAAGGATAGGCGAACGAAAAGAGGTGAGCGAAGCTAGTGACGAGAGCAAGGAAACTAGAGTATTTAGGAGAGACGAAGGATAGGAAGAAGCGGGTAAAAGGGGACCCCCCCGGCTCGGCAGCGAGGACCGAAGAGAAAAACAAGGGTGAGGAGGATCAGGGGGCAGACAAGGCACAGACCAGTGCCAAGGAGGGGGAGGGGGGGGAAGGTCGGAGACTCAACACCCTCCAAATGCCACGGGGTCGGAGCGCACCACAACGCACGGAGACGACCTGGAAGCAGGAAGAAAAGGAAGCCTGAGCCCGATTACATGACTTTTAAAGCTAAGGTGTATGTGGAGCTGGAAGGTGGATGACAAAGATGCAACACCATACAACCACACAAATATGAGCACAGAAGAAAAAACGGTCAATATAGCTCAAATATATCACATATATACACATCTCAAAATATAAACAGTTTATAACAAAATAATACAGTCCAAAAGAATACAACACTAACAATGTCAGTTCAGTAGCTGCTTAAAAATTTATGGCATTAGTAAACTCTCTTTCCATGTCTAGTTTGATTCAGCCTTAAGATTAACTTTTCGAAAGGTACTGCATCTAGAACAAGAAAGCACTTATCGACCACTAACTACTCACTAATGGCACATTCACTAGCACGTCATGTTTGAAATGTGAGGGCCACGCATCGCAACCAATATCCTGCTTAGACGTGCTCGCTGTCGGGGGCTAATCTGCCGAGAGCAGCACTGTACCAAATAGCGGATTACCAGAAAGTTTCGCCATCATGAACTCCTGCATCCCAGGAATTGCTAAATCAGGGTAATCTTGGACATTAGTCAGTCGCATATTCATCAGCTATGTTTACATGAAGAGTCTCCCCACCATCACAGAGACGGTTATTCACCTATTCTCAAGGTCGGGAACTCCAGGGATAGTCGTGATCAAGGCATCTAGTTAATTCTCGGACTCGTAAGGACCATTCGTGTGAGGTTCTAAAGGTTTTAAGATTTAGATGAGATTTAATTTGACATCGTGTGTATGTCCTAATTCAAAAGAGACTGGACCAGACGCGCTACGGACTCTTGCAGGCCCTCCACCTGCCAGAGAGAGGGGCAATTGCACCCGTTTCTTCGATGATCGTAGTACCAGACAAGTGTACCAATATCCGGTGAAAACTTTTTTTTTACCGATTATAGTATTCTACCGTAAGTAGCCCTGATGGATTAGAGGGCTTTGCAACGGCAGCTTTGCGTGTGCATAATCGGAGCCGTTCTTTTAGTTTAAATTTCTGCAAACTACCGAACATTGCGTCAGGCCAATAGGGAAAATTAGCATGTCGACCTGTGAGCAAGTAGAGTGGTTGCTCATGGGTGTTCTATGAATGGCTGTATTAAATCTGAAGTCTCAGTCCGGTATGAATTGGTGCCATATTCTAGCCGCATACTTACTAGGGCAGTGAGGGGCCAAGACTTTACAACTATGGTTAGTTCTCTCAATCAAGCATTAGCACGGGGGGTGATACGAAAATGGTGAAGTGATGGCTAGCGTGCATCATTTTACGAGTTCCTAAATAGGCCACTAGTGAACTGTACTCCATTGTACGTCGGATAAACACGAGGTGGGACCAAACAAAGTCACCCAGTGATCACAAAGGCCGGTGTGGACAGAGGGCTGCAGTAACTTTCCTTAGGGTACAATCTGTAGCCACGTGAATGTTGATACAGGATAGATATACATAGCGCACTGTATAGTAGGACCAAAAAGTAATTAATGGTCAATGACACGCTCAAGTGGCATATGGGCAAGTGGTAGTGTTTGCCATGGGAACCTTTTGGGGGTTACTCGGGATGCTGGCACACGGGGCGTTTGCCCAACAGATCCTTGCAATCCCTAAGCAATGTTGCCCCAGTAAAAACATGGCCTTGCATTCTCATGGTCCTTTGAACACCTGGCTGGGAAGCAAAGGCGGTAGATGAGCTACTTTCAGGTGAGTTCTTTAGGAGTCAGGAACTACTAATGGTAACTAACTGTCGGGAAGATGCTTTAATCGTTAGAACACCATCTTTAACCTCAAATCGTCTAAAGGGAGAGGCACTTTTTCCTTTGGACAGTTCCCCTAAAGTAAGGTACCGTCTGAGATCGGCAAGTGGGGATTTGCAGCTGCTTTGGGCAATATATCTGGGATATAGCATCTCGTAATAGCTAATGCAGCTAAGTGCATGGGGACTCATCTCTGGAAGAACTTAGTTGGTGCTAATTGCTTCGACAGCAGGTCTGGGACATGGTTGGCTTGGGGCTACTTTGTACTTATTTTTGAAACTATAAAAGGAGAAGATCATGGGCATAATGGGGGTCATTCTGGGAGATTGGTTTTCTTACTGAAGACATAAATCAGGGGCTATACGGTCCGTTATAAATTGTAATAAAAGGCTCGTCCCTAGAGGTAGAATCAAGACCGTACACCCTCTAAAACACTCAAAGCTTCAAGATCAAATGGCAGGGTATATGTTTTCAGCAGGCCTAAGTTTCCTGCTATAGTAACGATGGCATGTGGATGATTATCTTTCATCCCCTCTGCATTGAGACAAGAGCCAATGGCGAGTGCCGAGGCATCTGTGTGGAGTTCAAATTCTCGGCTAAAATCAGGATTCGAAGATCGGCGACGAAACCAGTCTCCTTTATAAACTTCGTCAAGGGCATTTGCTGTTCTGGAGCCCCAAGACCAATTTGTTTTTTCTTAAAGCAGGAGAGGTAAAGAGACGAAATGTTTGCATAGCTAGGGATGTGTTTACGGAAAAATCCTGTGCAGCCTAGAAACTGCGAACGGCCTTGATGTTACGAGGAGGGTTCATTTGAGAGATTGCCATCACTTTCTTGATTAGGCAGCACACTTCAGGGAGTGATCGAAACCCAGAAAGTATGTGGTGGCAGCCAAAGTAACATTTTCTAGATTTAATTTAAGCCCTGACTGCTGAAAGTAAAGTTAAGTCTCCTGCAAATCTTTTAAGTGTGAGAAATCCCTGCTATAAAATCACAACATGTCTAGCTAGCCAGAGATATGCTTGCCTAATACCGAAGACCCACTAGTACATCATGGTCGCTGAAAGGTGGTCGGAGCAGGGACAAAAAAAAAAAAAAAAAAAAAAAACAAAAACCAAACCAAACGGGATGGCGGCGACTGGACCATAATCTGACAACCGTCAGGGGAAAGCGTTTTAGAACGGTCTGTGGGTTCCACCTTATGCCCAGTAAGATGCTCTAAGCATCGAGGGTAGGTGAAGGTGTCCATGGGCACCAGTTAATCAATCAATGAGTCGATCCGAGAGAGGATATGTGTACTTAACTGTTACTGTATTAGGGCAGATAATCACACAAAAGGGCAGACTGCATCCTTTTCTTTACCAGGACAAACTGGGCTAATCAGGGGCTAGTGGATGGTCTATCACCCCTGCTTGTCAAATTGGAGTCGTCATGCTGAAGGATGGTCTCTGTTGTAGCATAAGGTAGTCTCCATTGCTGAGGCTGTGGGTTCGATACACCAGTGTTAAATCTGGTACGAATCCAGGGACGAGACCAATGGATTACAGTCTCCACACACAATAATTCTCTCTGTTGGGCCAAGCAAATCATCAAGATTTTCACATTTCTGTTCTAGAGTAAATACTTAATGGAGAGAGATTCAAGACCATTTGTGGCTAGGATACCTTTGCTTCTTGCTACTCACAAGTAGGTATGGCTATTGAGGGGGTAAACATTGCACCTTCAATATCTAGGTTCGCTTTTTCACATGTCTCCAAAGTCTGGAAATCTGGAATAATCCCACTTCATCTCAAGGTGCGCCTTCGAAGTCTGTAGAGGACATCTTGACAGTAATCTGTCAACGCACCAATCCCTTACAGACGGTTCATTAGACCCAAGGCTCCATGTGACAGAAAAATTCTCCATCTGTGCCGGATACTCCTTAGAAGATATACTAATCCCTTTTCCAAGTTCAGATACCCCACGCACTGCAGTGGGTACAACCATTCATTTCTGTCAGATACGTCTCGCCGCTCGCGGGCACGAACCGTTGCATTCCCTTCAGCTACGTCGTCGCCGCTGCTGCACGGGCAACTAACCATTTCCTTCCTTTCAGCTACGTCGGTCGCCGCTGCGCGGCACCAACCGTTCCCTTCCTTTCAGTTCTACAGACGCAAGGTTGTGTACGTAGATGTGTTGACCAATGACACCGTCCCAAGTCTCGTCCCACAGCTTAGTTTCACGTGACGTGACGAAGGGTTATAGCCCAGATATTACAAGGTCTTTTGCACGGAACCACTGAGTAGGGCAGTGTTAAGGAGTTGGAGACTGTGGGGGTAATAGAAATCCCGTCTTTAGGGCAAACCGTGACACGCATCTACCTCAAGGAATATCAAAGAGGTGTAGGTAATGTCGATTCTTGCAAGATGCCCGGTTGTCTCATTCGGGAACGTTTCGCAGGCACTGTTTGGGTTGATGATCTGTTCTATCTTAATGCAAGCTATCTGGAGGAGATTTCCCGCTAGGTATAATTAACCGAGACCGACAGCCTTCCAAATCAATGGCTTGATGAAGAAGAGGCATTGACTCAGTGTTAAAATTGGCCTTTCTCAAGAAGTTCATTCCAAGGAGAAGGTCTCCTGGAAGTCTAGAAATTGCTAATTGTGGTCAATGACAAAGGGACCAGGCCTTCTCCAAGTCTAAAGTCTAAGGACTTATGCCGTAGATTTAAAAGTTTCCCAGAAATTCCTTGTGGGTTTCAAGGAGGACTGCTTGGCAACGGTCTTCGGGATCAATTTCTTTCAGGGTACCAGGTTTAATAAGTGTAATTTGTTGAGACCCAGTGTCGATAAAACAGGACAGGTATTGCCTATTAACATGTAGTGCCACGGAGAGGTCGCTAGTCCATCTTGTGCACTCTCAACTACAGACGACTCTGAGTTTATACTGTCTGGGTAGCGTGTGAAAGGCTGGATCCTTTAGAATCTGCCAGGGGACTCGAGCTATGTCTCCCTGGCGCCGAGGAAAGGGCATTCTCGGGCCATTGGCATTCTGGCAACTCCTCTAACAAGTGTAGGGCCTGATCTGGAGTGATCTTAGAAAGGGCTAAAGCCTGACACTCGTGACTATATGCGTTGCACTTGGTCGGAAATCACACCAGACATTTGAATGTGGTCGTCTCGGTGGAGATCCTGACAGCGCACCAGACTGGGGACTTCAGCACAGGGTGTGGATATACGACTATTCTGGGTCTATATGGTCGGTTCTGTAAAAGGGTCGTCTAACTACGATAGTCAGCTGGGAGGAGTTTGCGATTGATGGTGGGTAGCAGAATGGCGTGTCGTATGCCATCCTCGAATTCCAGACTCGCTGTGCCGTTTATGCTAATGCTGGATGTGCAATCTCTTTCAAGCGAGAACAATCTCGCCGCCAGTCCGGGCACTCCAGGACACAGAAGACCTTCGTATTTAATTCATTTGGATCACAATAGCCTCCCTATGATCCCTAAGGCTTGGTGTAAAGGGTCTCATTGCAAAAAAAAATCCATTGGGGCTGCAACCACTCATGGTATTGGTCATATGAGGACTTTATAAAAGTCGGCAGCCGAGTATGTTCACCGAATTTCGCCCAGCTCCGTTTGAAGGGTCCGTTTTAGTCTCTATGAAGTCGAAGCTTGCCGAGTTTAGATTGTTTCGGCTATAACCGCGGCAGTAGCCTAGTGCTCTAATGAACGCTTCGCAAGTGGGAGGCTGGACAAGATTTTTCTATGACCACGATCCAGGATCTATTTCCTGGTTCTTTGAGAGGTCACAGGCTGAAATCACTTTGAAGTGAGGACATTATCTCGACTAAGAATTATGTAAGGATATCGGATGCGTCCAGTGTCGAGGGATGTAGGGCCAGGAAAGGGCCCTTCAGGAGTTACCGTAGCAGGAGCCATCCTTATATACGATAGGGGTCTCTCAGGAGAACAGGTGCGGAAATGGGGTTGGGACCCTAACTGGCTAGGGAAAGCCATTTGGCAAGGTATTGCTGTGGTTCATCGTGGAATCTATTGCCAGATCAGGGTAACTCAGGCTGGAGGCCTAAACCCCTAGAATTCTGTGAATCCTCTTTTCCCTTTCTAGTTCCTTCTCTCTTTGGGCAAGTCTCCTTTTCCCAATTAAAATAACCTCTCGTGTGAGTTCTTCTGTTATGTGGCCTTGGAGGCCTCTCTTGCCACTCTCAGTGCCAGTCGGTTAGCAACCTGTGGTGCCGTTCTTTCAGTAGGACTCGAAGGCCTTGGGCAACACTCTGAGGATCCTCAAGCCCGTGGTTTGAGCTTCAGCATCCTCCGATCCCGACCGACCTGTAACCTATTGCAAGCCTATCGAGCCTATGACCGTTTGATCGAGCCTGCTCATCAGGTTTCCTTGCTAAGATCTCTATTTAGTAGCAAGTTAGCTATCATTTGGCCATCAAGGCTCATTCTTGAAAAACTCTCAACATAGCATCTTCTTCCATTGCAGCACCCGACTCGCGAACTATCTGTCGCGAAACCCTGTACTATCAGGGGGAGGCTTTCGGACTATAGAATGACTCCAATAGTAGTGGGTCGGCTAGTATAGAGTCAACACTTCTGTGGCTTTCCTTGTAGCATGTAAGCACAGCCGTAAATCACCTTGCTTAAGTAATGTGACACCCACGAATTAACTTTCCTGAGTCGTAGCTTCAAACCGAGTCCCAACATGACCAGTTCAATCCACCAAATCACTAGTGGAGCATAATGACTATGCAGTACTTAAGGCACTATCACAATCCGAGCACACGAAACTAAAGTTCTCTGCACGTGAACCATTGAAGCAGCTGTTCCCAGTTACTCGTAATACAAATCCGAAGTCCAATTAGATGGTCCATATGTTTACAATCTTACAAAAGACTGAACCTTCACATACCATGCAGCAAGTTCATACACAAATACAGAATGTTACAAAACTTGGTGGGGCCCCCCGTACGTCTCGACAATCAAGAATCAAGGAGAATAAAAGCAAAGGCAATAGGGGGAGCACTCGGCGAGGCGAGGGCAAAGCAAAGACAAGGGGAAGCATAGAGGCGAGGGCGAGGGTCAAAGGCAAAGGCAAGGCAAAGAGGGGGGAAGCCACAGAGGGAGCAACAGAGGGCGAGGCGCGGGCAAAGGCAAAGGCAAAGGCAAGAGGGAAGCACAGGGGAGAGGGCAAAGGCAAGGCAAGAGGGAAGCACAGAGGGCGAGGGCAAAGGCAAAGGCAAAGGCCAAAGAGGGAAGCACGAGGGCTGGCCGAGGGCAAGGCAAGGCAAAGGCAAAGAGCGGAAGCACAGAGGGCCTGGGCGAGGGCGATGGGCAAAGGTAAGGTAAAGAAGGGACTAGGAGTGAGTGAAAGGATAAAAGCAGATAATCAAGAACAGATACGTGCTAACACATACAAGCAATCAAACTTCACTTAAACAATCAGCGATCTTGTGTACACGATTATGTTGAAGATGGATTTACATGTCACTTTATGGAGTTAGAATTTTGCACAAACAGTGTGAGGAGTAGAAAAAATGTCCCTATTCCTGTCAGAGCCACAGGTGCAAAGTCTAGCTGTGAAGCTTCAGGCACATGCCTGCTCAAAACTTCATTGGACTATACACATAATATCATTGGCTCTTAAGGCTACAAATGCTAGCTAGCTAACGAGAAAAACTGGGTGCTGGAGAGGTCAAGAACGCGAGCAAGAAAGCTCATAACAAAAACCAAAAAAAAAAAATTTTTCCCACACGCTGCCAACCAGATTTTATTGGGACTGGTAAGGCTTTCTGTCGAGGGGAAGCCGAAATATCACCAACCAGCGCGGATGCGGCTTAGGCCGAACGAAGGAGGGAGGGGCCCGTTCACTTACCTCTGTGTGGAGACACTGTCCATGCCCAGGTCCAATTCCTTATGGAAACTCGGGCCCTGGTTGTGTTGTTCTGGACATTATGTAAAAAAGATGTAAAATTAAAAATAAAAGCAAAGCACCACAGGTAAAGCAAAATTATAAATACAAAAAAAGGATAAAGCACGTTCTGAGGGAACTGATACATAAAAATTACTCAAGTTGGGTTATCTCTGGCTGTGCTGGCCAATGTAAAAATTGGTAAATCTTGGGTTAACTTAAATGCCCACGTCCAGCAATATTCTAACTGGATGTAAAAGATGGCTCAAACACAACCTTGTCCTTGCTGCTCCAGGACGCCACAGTATAGGGTAATCCAGGGGGGTACACTCAAACATCGTGTCCAGAGACAACTCCCTTATGGGTTTATTTATACAGCTGGGCCACCATTGTGGTGAGTTATTTTAACATTTTTTGATACAAAAAGCGGACATGAAACTTCTTTAAAAATTTTAAACCAACAAATATAAGTAAAAGGATTAAGAATAAAAAAAAAAATTAAAGCTTGCAATAAAACAGTAAAACTGAACGGCAAAAACACAGTAAGAAAAATAAATAAAACAGTAAATTTAATATGTAAAACAATAGCCAAAATAAAGGAAAATCTGTCAGTGATACATGGAATATCCCTAGTATCCTCTGTGAGCCTCCAATACTTCATATTATAAATGATTAAGATGGTGACGTGGCAACCGACTATAAAAAACAGGAAAAACAAAAATAAAATATTTAGAGCTCTAAAACAATTACGTAAGATAAATAAAAATGATAATAAATAAAATTGAGTATTTAAGCAATTTTAAAATATAAAAATCCCAAATAACTTTGAACGAATTTTGTAACATGGGGGCGGGGGTTCAGTGTTAAAATCTAAAAACCTTGAAATCATGGATAAAAGAAATGAATGGGTAAAAGAATGAAAAACGTTTAGATCCCCCTCAAAAAAATAAGACCTTACTAGGAAAAGTGTTTCCAGTACTCAGAAAGCGGAATGTCAGTGTTTCCAGTACTAAGAAAGCGGAATGTCAGTGTTTCCAGTACTCAGAAAGCGGAATGTCAGTGTTTCCAGAACTCAGAAAGCGGAATGTTAGTGTTTCCAGTTCTCAGAAAGCGGAATGTCAGTGTTTCCAGTACTCAAAAAGCGGAATGTCAGTGTTTACAGTACTCAGAAAGCGGAATGTCAGTGTTTCCAGTACTCAGAAAACGGAATGTCAGTGTTTCCAGTACTAAGAAAGCGGAATGTCAGTGTTTTTAGTACTAAGAAAGCGGAATGTCAGTGTTTCCAGTACTCAGAAAACGGAATGTCAGTGTTTCCAGTACTAAGAAAGGGAAGTCAGTGTTTCCAGTACAAAGAAAGCTGAATATCAGTGTTTCCATACTAAGAAACCAGAATGTCACTGTTTCCAATGCTAAAAAAAGCGGAATGTCAGTGTTTCCAGTGCTAAAAGATGAGAATGTCAGGTTTCCAGTACTAAGAAAGCGGAATGTCAGTGTTTCCAGTACTAAGAAAGCGGAATGTCAGAGTTTCCAGTACTAAGAAAGCGGAATGTCAGTGTTTCCAGTATTAAGAAATCGGAATGTCTGTGTTTCCAGTACTAAGAAAGCGGAATGTCAGTGTTTCCAATACTCAGAGAGCGGAATGTCAGTGTTTCCAGTATTAAGAAAGCGAAATGTCAGTGTTTCCAGTACTCAGAAAGCGGAATGTCAGAGTTTCCAGTACTCAGAAAGCGGAATGTCAGTGTTTCCAGTACTCAGAAAGCGAAATGTCAGTGTTTCCAGAACTCAGAAAGCGGAATGTCAGTATTTCCAGTTCTAAGAAAGCGGAATGTCAGTGTTTCCAGTACTCAGAAAGCGGAATGTTAGTGTTTCCAGTACTAAGAAAGCGGAATGTCAGTGTTTCCAGTACAAAGAAAGCTGAATATCAGTGTTTCCAGTACTAAGAAACCAGAATGTCACTGTTTCCAATGCTAAAAAAGCGGAATGTCAGTGTTTCCAGTGCTAAAAGATGAGAATGTCAGTGTTTTTAGTGCTAAGAAAGCGGAATATCACTGAATCCAGTACTCAGAAAATAGAATGTCAGTGTTTCCAGTGCTCAGAAAGCGGAATGTCAGTGTTTCCAGTAATAAGAAAACGAAATGTCAGTATTTCCAGTACTAAGAAAGCGGAATGTCAGTGTTTCTAGTATTAAGAAAGCGGAATGTCAGTGTTTCCAGTACTAAGAAAGCGGAATGTCAGTGTTTCCGGGTACTAAGAAAGCGGAATATCAGTGTTTCCAGTACTCAGAAAGCGGAAATCAATGTTTCCAGTACTCAGAAAGCGGAATGTCAGTGTTTCCAGTACTCAGAAAGTGTAATGTTAGTGTTTCCAGTACTCAGAAAGCGGATTATAAGTGTTTCTAGTACTCAGAAAGCGGAAAGTCAGTGTTTCCAGTACTCAGAAAGCGGAATGTCAGTGTTTCCAGTATTAAGAAAGTGGAATGTCAGTGTTTCCAGTACTAAGAAAGGGTCTCAGGCTGACACCTCCCCTTTGAAGTGAGGGACGTTATCTCGGCTACTGATTACATATGATATTGGGTGGTTTCAAGAGATGTAGGACCTCTTGGCAGGAAGTCAAAGGTGGGCCCTTCAGGAGTTACTGTAGCTGGAGCCCTTGTATAGTGAGTGGGTCGCTCGGAAAGAGTGGTTGCAGACATAGGGTTGGGTACCCTAGCTGGCTCTGGGAAAGCATTTGGGAGATATTGCCTGCGGTGTTCATGCGAATCATGGCCAAGATCAGGGTAACTTGGACTCGAAGCTACACCCCTAGAGTTCTGTTGGAACGCCCTCCTTTCCCTCTCTAGTTCTCTCTTTCTGGGTAAGTCTCCTCTCCCACTCTAAAAGAACCTCTCACGTGAGTCCTTCTGTTATTGGGGGCCCTTTGGAGGCCTCTCTGCCACTTCAGGTGCCGTGGTAGCAACTTGTGGTGCCATTCTTCAATAGGACTCAAAGTCCTTTGGGCAACACTCTGAGGAGCCTCAAGCCCGCTGGTTGAGTTTCAGCATCCTCCGATCCCCGACCGAAATGTAACCTCTCTTCAAGCCTATCAAGCCTATGACTTTTTGATCGGGCCTGCTCATCAGTTTTCCTTGGTAGTTCATCTATTCTAGCGAGCAAGTTGCTCTCATTTTGGGCCATCAAGGTGCCCTTCTCTGATAAAACTCCTCAATCATAGCCATCTCTCACGAACTAATCTGTCAAAACCCTGTACTATCAGGGGGAGGAACTGTCAGTAGATTGACTCCTCGTAGTGGGTCGGCTCAATCCACAAAAATCATTAACACAACACTAATGAGATGCAGTACTTAAAGATAACATTATCCACGATCTAAGCCACAGACAATAGGTTCTCAACAATGTAATCACTGAAGCAGCTTACCAGTTAATGATTTACTTTTAATCCAAACCTTATATCTTAGTGAGAACTAGAGTTTACATTTAAAGTTCATACTCGCACAATATTGCACTAACAGGGTACATGCACAATGCAGAATGTACAACTTGTCATACTGTCTCCACAATCAAGAATCAAGTGAGAATAGAAAGCAAAGGCAAAGAGGAAAGACCAGGGGGCGAGGGCAAAGGCAAAGACAAAGAGGAAAGCCCAGGGGGCAAGGGCAAAGGCAGAGGCAAAGGCAAAGGCAAAGAGGAAAGCCCAGGGGGCGAGGGCAAAGGCAGAGGCAAAGGTAAAGAGGAAAGCCCAGGGGGCGAGGGCAAAGGCAAAGGCAAAGAGGAAAGCCCAGGGGGCGAGGGCAAAGGCAAAGAGGAAAGCCCAGGGGCGAGGGCAAAGGCAAAGGCTAAGGCAAAGAGGAAAGCCCAGGGGGCGAGGGCAAAGGCAGAGGCAAAGGTAAAGAGGAAAGCCCAGGAGGCGAGGGCAAAGGCAAAGGCAAAGAGGAAAGCCCAGAGGGCGAGGGCAAAGGCAAAGAGGGAAGCACAGAGGGCAAAGACAAAGGCAAAGGCAAAGAGGGACGCACAGAGGGCAAAGGCAAAGGCAAAGACAGAGGAAGGACTAGGGTGAGTAAAAGGATAAAGCAGATAATCCAAGCACAGATACAGTGCTAACACGATTACAAGCAATCATAAACTTCACTTCAACAATCAGCGATCTTGTGGTACACGATTATGTTAAAGCTGACTACAGGTTCCTTTATGGAGTAAGGGAATTTTTACAACAGATTGTGGAGGAGTAGAAAAAAGTGTCCTATTCCTGTCAGAGCCACAGGTGCAAAGTCTAGCTGCGAGCTTTAGGCACATGCTCTGCTCAAACTTTCCAGTCCTATACACATTTAACACAATATACATGTGGCTCTCTAATGCTACAACTGCTAGCTAGCCTAACAAGAAAAACTGGGTTGCTGGAGAGGTCAAGAACGCAAGCAAGAAAGCTCATACCAAACCAAATCCCACCGCTGCCACCAGATTTTTTTTGGCCGCGCTGTAAGGCTTTCTGTCGAGGGGCAAGCCCGAAATATCATCCACCCAAGCGGCGGATGGCGGCTTAGGGTGGAGACCACTGTCCCATGCCCCAGGTACACATCCCTTAAGAAAGTGGGTCTGGTTATGTTGCTCTTGACTTATGAGTAAAAAAAAAAAAAAAAGTAAAATAAAAGCAAAGTACCACAGGTAAAGCAAAATTATAAATACAAAAAAAAAAGGATAAAGCACGTTCTGAGGGAACTGATACATAAAAATTACTCAAGTTGGGTTATCTCTGGCTGGTGCTGGCCAATGTAAAAATTGGTAAATCTTGGGTTAACTTAAATGCCCACGTCCAGCAATATTCTAACTGGCATGTAAAAGATGGCTCAAACACAACCTTGTCCTTGCTGCTCCAGGACGCCACAGTATAGGGTAATCCAGGGGGTACACTCAAACATCTTGTCCAGAGACAACTCCCTTATGGGTTTATTTATACAGCTGGGCCACCATTGTGGTGAGTTATTTTAAATTTTTGATACAAAAAGCGGACATGAAACTTCTTTAAAAATTTTAAACCAACAAATATAAGTAAAAGGATTAAGAATAAAAAAAAAAATTAAAGCTTGCAATAAAACAGTAAAACTGAACGGCAAAAAACACAGTAAGAAAAATAAATAAAACAGTAAATTTAATATGTAAAACAATAGCCAAAATAAAGGAAAATCTGTCAGTGATACATGGAATATCCCTAGTATCCTCTGTGAGCCTCCAATACTCATATTATAAATGATTAGATGGTGACGTGGCAACCGACTATAAAAAACAGGAAAAACAAAAATAAAATATTTAGAGCTCTAAAACAATTACGTAAGATAAAAAAAATGATAATAAATAAAATTGAGTATTTAAGCAATTTTAAAATATAAAAATCCCAAATAACTTTGAACGAATTTGTAACATGGGGGGGGGGGGTTCAGTGTTAAAATCTAAAAACCTTGAAATCAGGATAAAGAAAATGAATGGGTAAAAGAATGAAAAAACGTTTAGATCCCCTCAAAAAAATAAGACCTTACTAGGAAAAGTGTTTCCAGTACTCAGAAAGCGGAATGTCAGTGTTTCCAGTACTCAGAAAGCGGAATGTCAGTGTTTCCAGAACTCAGAAAGCGGAATGTCAGTGTTTCCAGTACTAAGAAAGCAAAATGTAATTGTTTCCAGTATTAAGAAAACGGAATGTCAGTGTTTCCAGTACTAAGAAAGCGGAATGTCAGTGTTTCCAGTACAAAGAAAGCTGAATATCAGTGTTTCCAGTACTAAGAAACCAGAATGTCACTGTTTCCAATGCTAAAAAAGCGGAATGTCAGTGTTTCCAGTGCTAAAAGATGAGAATGTCAATGTTTCCAGTACTAAGAAAGCAGAATGTCAGTGTTTCCAGTGCTCAGAAAGCGGAATGTCAGTGTTTCCAGTACTAAGAAAGCGGAATGTCAGTGTTTCCAGTATTAAGAAAGCGGAATGTCTGTGTTTCCAGTACTAAGAAAGCGGAATGTCAGTGTTTCCAATACTCAGAGAGCGGAATGTCAGTGTTTCCAGTACTCAGAAAGCGGAATGTCACTGTTTCCATTTCTTAGAGAGCGAAATGTCAGTGTTTCCAGTACTCAAAAAGGGGAATGTCAGTGTTTCCAGTACTCAGAAAGCGGAGTGTCAGTGTTTCCCTTTCTTAGAAAGCGAAATGTCAGTGTTTCCAGTAGTCAGAAAGCGGAATCTCAATGTTTCCAGTACTCAGAAAGCGGAATGTCAGTGTTTTCCACTACTAAAAAAGCGGATGTCAGTGTTTCCAGTACTCTGAAAACGGAATGTCAGTGTTTCCAGTACTAAGAAAGCAAAATGTAAGTGTTTCCAGTACTCAGAAAGCGGATTGTCAGTGCTTCCAGTACTCAGAAAGCGGAAAGTCAGTGTTTCCATTACTAAGAAAGCGGAATGTCAGTGTTTCCAGTACTCAGAAAGCGGAATGTTAAAGGATAAAGCAGATAATCCAAGCACAGATACAGTGCTAACATGATTACAAGCAATCATAAACTTCACTTCAACAATCAGCGATCTTGTGGTACACGATTATGTTAAAGCTGACTACAGGTTCCTTTTATGGAGTAAGGGAATTTTTACAACAGATTGTGGAGGAGTAGAAAAAAGTGTCCCCATTCCTGTCAGAGCCACAGGTGCAAAGTCTAGCTGCGAGCTTTCAGGCACATGCTCTGCTCAAACTTTCCAGTCCTATACAACATATTTAACACAATATACATGTGGCTCTCTAATGCTACAACTGCTAGCTAGCCTAACAAGAAAAACTGGGTTGCTGGAGAGGTCAAGAACGCAAGCAAGAAAGCTCATACACAACCAAATCCCACCGCTGCCACCAGATTTTTTTTGGCCGCGCTGTAAGGCTTTCTGTCGAGGGGCAAGCCCGAAATATCATCCACCCAAGCGGCGGATGGCGGCTTAGGGTGGAGACACTGTCCCATGCCCAGGTACACATCCCTTAAGAAAGTGGGTCTGGTTATGTTGCTCTTGACTTATGAGTAAAAAAAAAAAAAAAAGTAAAATAAAAGCAAAGCACCACAGGTAAAGCAAAATTATAAATACAAAAAAAAAGGATAAAGCACGTTCTGAGGGAACTGATACATAAAAATTACTCAAGTTGGGTTATCTCTGGCTGGTGCTGGCCAATGTAAAAATTGGTAAATCTTGGGTTAACTTAAATGCCCACGTCCAGCAATATTCTAACTGGCATGTAAAAGATGGCTCAAACACAACCTTGTCCTTGCTGCTCCAGGACGCCACAGTATAGGGTAATCCAGGGGGGTACACTCAAACATCGTGTCCAGAGACAACTCCCTTATGGGTTTATTTATACAGCTGGGCCACCATTGTGGTGAGTTATTTTAACATTTTTTGATACAAAAAGCGGACATGAAACTTCTTTAAAAATTTTAAACCAACAAATATAAGTAAAAGGATTAAGAATAAAAAAAAAAAATTAAAGCTTGCAATAAAACAGTAAAACTGAACGGCAAAAACACAGTAAGAAAAATAAATAAAACAGTAAATTTAATATGTAAAACAATAGCCAAAATAAAGGAAAATCTGTCAGTGATACATGGAATATCCCTAGTATCTCTGTGAGCCTCCAATACTTCATATTATAAATGATTAAGATGGTGACGTGGCAACCGACTATAAAAAACAGGAAAAAACAAAAATAAATATTTAGAGCTCTAAAACAATTACGTAAGATAAATAAAAATGATAATAAATAAAATTGAGTATTAAGCAATTTTAAAATATAAAAATCCCAAATAAACTTTGAACGAATTTTGTAACATGGGGGGGGGGGGTTCAGTGTTAAAATCTAAAAACCTTGAAAATCATGGATAAAAGAAATTAATGGGTAAAAGAATGAAAAACATTTAGATCCCCCTCAAAAAAATAAGACCTTACTAGTAAAAGGGCGATAAAAACAACTGCATTCGTTAAGGCTTATTCGCACTTACGGGGTCGAAGCGTTCGAAGCTCAGAGGAAACTCGGGAAACAACAATTTTAAGTTTTATTTGCACATTTGTTTATTAAAGAATACATGGTTTGGCCGTAATAACAGTGTGAGTGTAGGTTGTGGGCAGGAATCCTCCCAGCGCTGGATTACCCAAGTTCGGTTAGGGATTCAGGATTTAGGATTCGGGATTCAGGTGTCAAGGTTGTTCGAGACTCGAGGGGACAGGTAGGGTATTAGGGTAGGGATAGGGGATAGGTGTGAGGACGAAAGCTTAAGGAAAAGAACGAAAAGGAGAGAAAGTAAAGGGAGCCAAGAGATGAGATGAAAGAAATGGTAAAAGTTACCAAGAGTGACGCACTGAGATAGAGAAAAATGGACACTGCCATCTTGTAGAGCATAAAAAATAGACTAGGAAACAATATAAATAAATCTGCAGCAGCCTCCATGTTACCGGAAAATGAGGGAAATAGGTTCTGCATGTCACCGCTCAGAGACTAAGTCCACAACACCCTCAAAAATGCAGAGTCCATAATTCTCGTTTTCTATTGCTCCATTCTTTCATTTTCTATATATCCATTTTCTATAAGGATCGCGTTTTCCTTTGACCATAATTCTTGCGTTTTCTGTGACAACCATGGAAATCATTTCGATTTGTTTTTATTTCCATCATTATTTTCTCTTATTTCTAACAACATCTCCTTTAGTATTTTTATGCTATTACATATCTTTGGTTGCTCTCTCAAATGTAGTTGCGGTTTTATGTAGTTTTTCCTTATCATTTCTATTATCAGATTCTTAATTATTTAACAATACTACTGCTTGTTTACCGTAATTGCCTCATATATCGGAACAATACACTCGCGGTCGCTTGCTCACTCACTCTCACTTAAGCCGGTGACATGGCAGCAGCAAGCTCGAACTTTGTCGTCAGTGTGACATGGGGTATGTCTTTTATATTTAAGTAATTTGTAATTGTATTGTGTATATTTTATTAGCTCATATCATTACCATTTTACTGATAAATGTTATTTATGGTAGGTACGGGCAATTTTGGCAGCAATACGGCGGCCAGGCCGACCTCTTGCTCGATCTGTGCCGGTCGCACAACTTAATCACCCAAAAAATTAATTGTCCCAAGTGCCGTGAAAACTGCCGCTGTGATAATGAATACTATTTTATTGTCCCGCCCTGAAGAAAATAAGATTCCATCAGTTCCTCCTCGCCGCTGCTCGTCTTACCCCCCACACTGACGGTATGTGGCAATTATTTTTTTTAACGAAATAGATGTCTCTTGGCACGAAGTGGTAAGAAATAGGGGTCCTTATAGGTGTATTATTACCACAGGGGGGTCCAGGGGGCAGAGCCCCTGGCTAGGGAATATATAGATCGTAGTGTATAAATTCCACAGGGTTAAGGTTAGGTTGGTTATTGGTTAGGACGCATTGTACGATACCATAGGGGATGTGAATTATGTGAAACCCTGTAGATTTTCTTTTTTGCCGAGCGACGGGTTTATCCCGTAGAGTTTTTCGAACTTTGGCGCGTCGGTCCGTAGAATTTCAATTGCCGATTTTTACCGTTTTTTGTGCTTGTTTTCTTCGTTGGTCGGACAATGTTTTGCTCGGGTTTTCGAAAAATCGACTTTTTAACGTTTCATAAATCACTTTCTTCGATTTCTGCAGCTTCCTATGGGCACCCAGTGCTATCCATTATCCCCCCCCCCTTCAACCCCCGATTCCCCACGCATCCCCCAAAATCGTTGGGTAGAGGAAAGATATAAAAAATCCAATTTTGGAACTTCGTCTCTGAGAGGGTGCGTCGCTCTCGGTAACATTACCAAAGAAATGAGTAAGGTCAACGGCGAATAGAAAAAGTAGAAAGCGAGGAGATTAGTATGGGAGAAGAGAAAAACAGAAGAACGTAAATCGCGAAGTAGAAGAGAAGAGAGAAAAATGAACGAAAGGAGTGAATAAGAGAAATGAGAGAGAAAACGAGAGAAAAGTATAAAATAGCATAACGAAGGAACAGGGAAGAGGAGAAAAGAATCAGCATAGTAGAAAGTAAGGAGGGACGCAAGATTAGGAACGGAAAGGGGGAAATTAAAGGAAAGGGAACGAAGAGATGAGCGAAGAAGTGAGCAGAGAACTAGAGTATTTAAGAGAGACGGAGGATAGGGAGTAGAGTAAATAGAGTGCAGGAGTCAGA